>NC_090766.1:7691444-7693944 GCF_036898095.1 Palaemon carinicauda | reverse complement strand
AATACTATATATGTACATATAGTGTATATTATATATAGATAGATCTAGTGAGTGTAATTAGACGTATATATATTTATATATATATATATATATATATTATATTTATATATATATATATATATATATATAATATTATATATGTATAGATGATAGATAGATCTAATGTGTGTGTTTAGGTGTGTGTGTGTGTATATATATGTATATATATAATATATATATATATATATATAATATATATATTTATATATACACAAACACATATATATGTATATTATATATATATATATATATATATATATATATATATGAATGTATATATATTATATACTTATATATAGGTCTATTTATTATGTACACACAACTGGGTTGACTGGTGGGTGGGAAGTGGCATCACAGTACCAAACCAAGGGCCTTGCAAAGGGGAGTTGAGTATTAGACCAGCCAACTTACTTGGCAAAAGAAGACAGTGGTTGGGCTGGTATTCGTCAGTAGATTGATTTATTATTATTATTATTATTATTATTTTATTATTATTATTATTATTATTATTGCTGTGACGTTTGTATATAGAGCTCCTCTCCCACCGTATGTAATGAGTTAGGAACTCACTATTTAGTGAGTTAGAATTCCCTACCCCCTTATTTAGTAAGTTAGAATTGCTGCCCCCCTTATTTAGTGAATTAGGACCCTCCCCACTCTAGTGAGTTAGAATCCCCCCCCCCTATTTAGAGATTTAGAGACTCCTCCCCTTATTTTAATGAGGTAGGAACCCCCTTTTAGAGAGTTTAGAAATGCTGTACCCTATTTAATCAGTTAGGAACTAGCCCTATTTTAGAAAGTTAGAATACCCCTTATTTAGAGAGTTAGAAACTCCTCCCTTATTTTAATGAGGTAGGAACTCCCTTTTAGAGAGTTAGAATGCTGTACCTTATTTAATCAGTTAGGAACTAGCCCCATTTAGAAAGTTAGATAATATTTTCTCGTTAGTTGATTCAATTCTGTAAATATCTTTTTTTTTTTTTTTAATTGCTGCCTATTATATTTTTTATTTTTTATTTTTATAAAATTACATTCTGTTCGTGGAACTTGCTTTGTTAATTCATGTACCTCTTTAAATTCGTGCATTACGAAACTCTTTAGACATTTTGGAAATAATTATGATAATTTTGATAATTATAATTATGGTAAATATAGAAATAACCATTAACGTGGAATCGTCCCTGCCTGTCGATCTGCTGGAGTGGGTTCGAGACCCGCTCAAGCTCCACAGTTTTTTGTAGTGTCTGCAAACTCGCCATCCTCGTGAGCTAAGGACGGTGGGTTTGAGTGAGCCTATAGGTCTACCTGCTGAGACATCGACAGCCATTGCCTGGCCCTTCCTGGTCCTATGGTGGAGAGGGGCCTTAGTTGCTAATCATATGTATATATGGTCAGTCTCTAGAGCATTGTCCTACTTGATAGGGCAATGTCACTGTCCCTTGCCCCAGCCATTCATGAGTGGCCTTTAAACCTTTAAACCATATTAAATTTGTATAAAATCTGCCATTATTAAATCTGATGGGTTTAGAGATATCAAATACGGCTGAGTCACCAGCAGCCATTACCTGGCCCTTCCTGGTCCTATGGTGGAGAGGGGCCTTAGTTGCTAATCATATGTATATATAGTCAGTCTCCAGGGCATTGTCCTGCTAGAACATTGCCACTACCCCCTGCCTTTGCCATTCACGAGGGACCTTTAAGCCTTATGGCAATAGGGATTAATAGGTTTAGGAAAAAAATCCTTTCGCTTATTATGTTACTTGATCTTCGCACTCCCCAAGAGAGATTAGTTCACCAAACTTTAAACAGGGCTCCAGAAGGCACTAGAAGAGTTGGAAGACCCAGGCCTACATGGCTGAGGACTATGAAGCGTGAAGTAGGAGATGATAAATGGAGAAGTATTGATTTAAAGGCTCAAGATAGAGACGAATGGCGAAATCTAACCGAAGGCCTTTGCTTCAATTGGCGTAGGAGGAGATAATGATAATTATGTTACTAAAACAACAATTTATAGGATCATTAACACTTGGTGGATTGAATTTTCAAATTTAAGGAAATTGAAATACTGAAAAGTATAACATCACGTTTTCGGTATTTCTTTAAGTGCATCAGAAGTAATTATGATAAATCCTTATGAAAAGAAGAGGCTATCAGCAGATTGGCTATTCCAATTATATTAACCAAATATGAAGAAAGACAGAGATAAATGATAGATTCATGTTAATGTTTTGTTTCATTGAAATTCGAGTTTGACTCTTAAAAGTAAAACGAAGATCTTCAATTTTACTATCTCCAGGGTAACTTTTTCTTCTTCTTTGTCTACATCTTTTCCCACTTCTATGTGGAGTTGATGTTGACAAAGAAGAAGAAGAAGTTACCCTGGAGTTAATGAAACTTAGATTTTTGTATTACTTTTGAGTCAAATTAAAACGAAAATTTTCAGTTTCATTATCTCCAATGT
>NC_090766.1:7678944-7686444 GCF_036898095.1 Palaemon carinicauda | reverse complement strand
ACACACCTCGTCTTACCACGGCCCGAATGTGCCCTCCCGCCTCCAGCAACAGCGGAGAAGCAACCGGCGGGAGGAGGAATGTGTCCGCCCCTCGCCCTTCTCCTCAAGGATCTCTGTGTAACACCTGTAACCTCTGCGAGGGATTATTTCTTTTCAGTGTTGCAGGGGAAGGGGGTACAATATGTCATAATTTTTCCTCAGGCGTAAATATTTGTCCGGATTTCTCTGTTTTAGACGTTTAAAAGGGTTCCTCAATCTTGGATGTGTGTCTGTGATTCTTTTAATAGAGTTCGTCTAGTTTCTTCAGTCATAGAAATCTGTCCAGATTTCTCGGTCATAGAAATCTCTCCAGATTCCTGGGTCATAGAAATCTGTCCAGATTCCTCGATCATAGAAATCTGTCCAGATTCCTCGGTCATAGAAATCTGTCCAGATTCCTGGCTCATAGAAATCTGTCCAGATTTCTCGGTCATAGAAATCTGTCCAGATTCCTGGGTCATAGAAAACTGTCCAGATTCCTCGGCCGTAGAAGTCTGTCCAGATTCTTGGGTCATAGAAATCTGTCCAGATTTCTCGGTCATAGAAATCTGTCCAGATTCCTGGGTCATAGAAATCTGTCCAGATTCCTGGGTCATAGAAAACTGTCCAGATTCCTCGGTCGTAGAAGTCTGTCCAGATTCCTGGCTCATAGAAATCTGTCCAGATTTCTCGGTCATAGAAATCTATCCAGATCCTGGGTCATAGAAATCTGTCCAGATTCCTTGGTCATAGAAATCTGTCCAGAATCTTCGGTCATAGAAATCTGTCCAGATTCCTGGGTCTTAGAAATCTGTCCAGATTCCTGGGTCATAGAAATCTGTCCAGATTCCTCAGTCATAGAAATCTGTCCAGATTTCTCGGTCGTAGAAATCTGTCCAGATCCTAGGTCATAGAAATCTATATAGATTTTTCAGTCATAGAAATCTGTCCAGATTTCTCGGTCGTAGAAATCTGTCCAGATTCCTCTGTCATAGAAATCTGTCTAGATTTCTCGGTCATAGAAATCTATCCAGATTCCTCGGTCATAGAAATCTGTCCAGATTCCTCGGTCATAGAAATCTATCCAGATTCCTCGGTCATAGAAATCTATCCTGATTTCTCGGCCGTAGAAATCTTTCCAGATTTCTCGGTCATAGAAATATCTGTCCAGATTTCTGGGTCTTAGAAGTCTGTCCAGATTCCTTGGTCATAGAAATCTGTCCAGATTCCTCGGTCCTAGAGATCTCTCCAAATTCTTTAGTCAAAGGCATATGTATAGATTGTTAGAAACAATTTTTTCAAATGAATATTCAAATCTTAAGTGGAATCTGGACAGATTTTTATGAGAAATCTGGACATGTAATATCTACATGGCCTTTAGAATAAAAGTATACATGCATTTCAATCTAGTTGTGAACATTAATCTATGTTCGTTATTTGAACAAGGGCATTCACCCTAGAGCCACTCTGTCCAAAACATTCAAACAGGTGGTTGCTGTGTCAAGACCATTTCATTATTATTATTATTATTATTATTATTATTATTATTATTAGCCAAGCTACAACCCTAGTTGTAAAAACAAGATGCTATAAGCCCAAGGGCTCCAATAGGGAAAAATAGACTTGAGGAAAGGAAATAGTGAAATGAATAAATGACGAGAACAAATTAACAATAAATCATTCTAAAATCAGTAACAACGTCAAAACAGATATGTCATATATAAAATATAAAAAGACTCAAGTCAGCCTGGTCAAAATAAAAACATTTGATGCAAGTTTGAACTTTTGAAGTTCTACCGATTCAACTACCCGATTAGGAAGATCGTTCCACAACTTGATCACAGGTGGAATAAAAGTTCCTTACTTTCTTTAGATATTTTAACAAATCGGAGTGATAATAGCAATGCTTTTCTTGGACGAATTTTTGAAAATGCTTTAAAAAATAAGTATATCTTTAACTTTTGTCAGCGGATGTTTTAATGAATCGTAAAAGCTAAGCACTCTACCTTAAAGTACTTTATGTATTCCGGATTTAAATTGGTATATGTGTCGTAAAAATACATTCTTAATTATTAGCTTATATTTTGAGTTTCTGCACCCAAGCACCTCTTCTTTAAAGCTTTAAAGGCCGCTCATGAATGGCAGGGGCAAGGGACAGTGACATTGCCCTATCGAGCAGGACAATGCCCTAGAGACTGACCATATGTGCTTATGATCAGCGCCCAAGCCCCCTCTCTAACCAAGCTAGGATCAAGGAAGGCAAGAAAATGGCTGCTGATGACTCAGCAGATAGACCTATAAGCTCCCTCTAAACCCTCAACCTTAGCTCACAAGGATGGTGAGGTTGCAGCGACCAAAGAAACTGATTATGATCAGCGCCCAAGCCCCCTCTCTAACCCAGCTAGGACCAAGGAGGGCAAGACAATGGATGCTGATGACTCAGCAGATAGACCTCTAAGCTCCCCCAAAACCCTCAACCTTAGCTCACAAGGATGGTGAGGTTGCAGCGACCAAAGAAACTGACGAGTTTGAGCGGAAATCGAACCCCAGTCTGGCGTTCCCCAGTCGGGGACGTTCCGATCGTTATCCATACATTAAATGGTCGTTTACCTGATATCATCAGAAATGGTTTATAACTTGGCAGTGGGTCTAGCCTTTTGGTTAAAAGCAAGACTGCAAGGTAGCAGCTGTCCTATTAGTCGCTTTCTAGAAAATGCAGGTGATAGTATTCTGACACTAATAGTAAAATAATAATAACCATGACCACGGGGAAATCTACACGCATTCTTTTGTAACTGATAAAGAAACTCACACTAGCGCTTTAGGAATATATATATATATATATATATATATATATATATATATATATATATATATATATATATATATATATATATATATATGTATATATACTCCTAAATCCTGAAGTGACATGACGTAGGGAGAAGCTCCCTACGTCATGTCACTTCAGGATTTAGGAGTATATATACATATATATATATATATATATATATATATATATATATATATATATATATATATATATATATATATATATATATATATATATATATAATATAAATATTGCGCGTTACGAAACCGACAGGAATTCTTACAACGATATATTGTCAATAAAATCTAGATCCACGCCCAAATTACCGTCATGGCTAGTTTAAAAAAAAAAAAAAAAGCTCTATCTACAGTATATTATTAGGACATTAGGAATCATAGCCTAAGCCTATGTATGAGGGCTTATATTTTAGACCACATACTAAATTTATTTTACCCTCTCTTTTTATAACATTGCATATCATGTACTATACCGTAAAGACATCTAAATGAACGTACGATCACTCTAAACTTATCTTATGAAAATTACCATTTTTCGAAATTAAAACCTATTTTGTATTCACCTACATATTACAGCATAACTGTCCATAGAATAATTTTATTTACAGTTTATTCTGAAATGGGACGTCAAAAATAATCCAATCTACACACACACACGCACACACACACACACACACACACACACACACACACACATACTCCATTATGTAAATGCGTTTGTGGTACCTCAAGTCCGGCTCATTACCGCCCAAATTCCATAACTCCCATATTATCTAAATTTTTTTTTTGTCTTTTGGCATAACGTCTGTTCCCTAGTTTGCAATTTGGCTTTAGTAAAGACCTTGGAGAATGTGATGCCCTTCTTAGAATCTCCAAGGCTGTACAGAAACTCATTGATTGTGGTCTGGAAGTTCGTATGATTGACCTTGATTTTATATATCATATGTGTATATAATATAAAAAAGTAATGGGCTAAGAACACTACCCTGTGGAACACCAGATATCACATTCTTATACTCTCTATGGTACCCATCAACAACAAGTCTTTGTGATCTATTATTTAAAAATTCAATAATGATGCTAAGAAATGACCCACCCACTCCCAACTGATTTGAGTTTGAAAACAAGGGCCTCATGTTTAACACGGTCAAAGGCAGCACTAAAATCAAGGCCAATCATACGAACTTGTTACCGCGATCAATGGATTTCTGTACAGCATTGGAGATTGTAAGAAGGGCATCACATGCTCCAAGGCCTTTACGAAAGACAAATTGCAAACTAGGGAACAGATGGTTACCTTCAGCAAACCTATATAAACGTTTTGCCGATAGACATTAAAAAACTTTAGATAATATGAGAGTTATGGAAATGGGGCGGTAATCAGCTGGACTTGAAATCCACAAACAGCATATACAGACACACACTTCATTATGTAAATGCGTTTGCGGTAGCTCAAGTCCAGCTTACCGCCCAATTTCCTTTTAGCAAAAGGACTAAGATTTGGGTCCACTTACAAAATGCCCAAACTGCAAGTAGTCCAATATATAAGACGAGGAAAATATAGAAGGTAGTGAACATAAAATAAGGTTATTCATTCTTAGAAAACTCTGTATTTATTTGTTTATTTAAAAGGCACAATTTGCTAACAAATTGAATAATAGGTTCTATAGTCCATTTCTTTTAGCGATGCATATTTGCACCGACTCGCGGCGGTGCCCTTTCAGCTTGGAAAAGTTTCCGGATCGCTGATTGGTTAGAATTATCTTGTCCAACCAATCAGCGATCCGGAAACTTTTCCGAGCTATAAGGGCACCGCCGCGAGTCGGTGCAAATATGCCTCGCTAAAAGAAATGGACTATAGTAATTGATCTTATGGACTAAGCTTAATTCATTAGTCAAAGTGTCAATCAGAAATGTTCAAGAGTCCTTAGATTTTTTTATATGCTTTTATGGTGTATTGAGTTTTCTGTTTTTTGTGGCGGGATTTTACTGAAAATTTCGTCTTTATTCAGCTTGGGTACAGAGGTTCACTGATAATTCCATTATTATTATTATTATTATTATTATTATTATTATTATTATTATTATTGTTGTTGTTGTTGTTGTTGTTGTTGTTAGTAGTAGTAGTAGTATTGTTGTTGTTGTTGTAGTACAAGTAGTTAATAATTATTATTATTATAATTATTATTATTATAATTATTATTATTAGTTATTATTTTTATTATTATTATCATTATTATTAATATCATTATTATTATTATTATTATTATTTTATTATTATTATCATTATCATTATCATTATTATCATTAATATCATTATTATTATTATTATTTTATTATTATCATCATTATCATTATCATTATCATTAATTATTATTATTTACCTGGGGTAAAAAGTAAATATCAGGAAAGGTTGAAAATGGCATATGACGAGGTGAGAGTAAGAGAAACTGGTAATTTAGAGGAGGAGTGGAAGTTAGCAAAAGAAAATTTTGTTGGGATTGCAAGTGATGTATGTGGCAAGAAGGTTGTTGGAGGCAGCATGAGGAAGGGCAGTGAATGGTGGAATGAAGGAGTGAAGGTAAAAGTGGAAGAGAAAAAGAGGGCTTTTGAAGAATGGCTGCAGAGTAATAGTATAGAGAAGTATGAAAAATATAGAGAGAAAAAGGTGGAAGTAAAGCGCAAGGTAGGTGAGGCAAAGAGGGTAGCTGACCTGAGGTGGGGTCAGGGACTGGGTCAGTCATATGAAGAGAATAAGAAGAAGTTTTGGAAAGAAGTGAAGAGAGTAAGAAAGGCCGGCACAAGAATTGAAGAGACAGTGAAAGATGGAAATGGAAGGTTGTTAAAAGGAGAGGAGGCAAGGAAAAGGTGGGCGGAATATTTTGAAAGTTTGCTGAATGTTGAGGATGATAGGGAGGCAGAGATTATTGCTGTTCCAGGTGTTGAGGTGCCAGTGATGGGAGATGAGAATGAGAGAGAGATTACAATAGAGGAAGTGAGGAGAGCACTAGATGAAACGAGAGTAGGAAAAGCATCTGGTATGGATGGTGTGAAAGCTGAGATGTTGAAGGAAGGGGGTGTGACTGTAATTGAATGGTTGGTGAGATTGTTTAATGTGTGTTTTGTGTTGTCAATGGTACCAGTAGATTGGGTCTGTGCATGTATTGTACCACTATATAAGGGTAAGGGAGATGTGCATGAGTGTTGTAATTCAAGAGGTATTAGTTTGTTGAGTGTAGTTGGAAAAGTGTATGGTAGAGTACTGATTAATAGGATTAAGGATAAAACAGAGAATGCAATCTGGGAAGTACAGGGGGGTTTTAGAAGAGGTAGGGGTTGTATGAATCAGATTTTTACAGTTAGGCAGATATGCGAGAAATATTTAGCAAAAGGTAAGGAGGTGTATGTTGCGTTTATGGATCTGGAGAAAGCATATGATAGAGTTGATAGGGAAGCAATGTGGAATGTGATGAGGTTATATGGAGTTGGTGGAAGGTTGTTGCAAGCAGTGAAAAGTTTCTACAAAGGTAGTAAAGCATGTGTTAGAATAGGAAATGAAGTGAGCGATTGGTTTCCGGTGAGAGTGGGGCTGAGACAGGGATGTGTGATGTCGCCGTGGTTGTTTAACTTGTATGTTGATGGAGTGGTGAGAGAGGTGAATGCTCGAGTGCTTGGACGAGGATTAAAATTGGTAGACGAGAATGATCATGAATGGGAGGTAAATCAGTTGTTGTTTGCGGATGATACTGTACTGGTAGCAGACACAGAAGAGAAGCTTGACCGACTAGTGACAGAATTTGGAAGGGTGTGTGAGAGAAGGAAGTTGAGAGTTAATGTGGGTAAGAGTAAGGTTATGAGATGTACGAGAAGGGAAGGTGGTGCAAGGTTGAATGTCATGTTGAATGGAGAGTTACTTGAGGAGGTGGATCAGTTTAAGTACTTGGGGTCTGTTGTTGCAGCAAATGGTGGAGTGGAAGCAGATGTACGTCAGAGAGTGAATGAAGGTTGCAAAGTGTTGGGGGCAGTTAAGGGAGTAGTAAAAAATAGAGGGTTGGGCATGAATGTAAAGAGAGTTCTATATGAGAAAGTGATTGTACCAACTGTGATGTATGGATCGGAGTTGTGGGGAATGAAAGTGATGGAGAGACAGAAATTGAATGTGTTTGAGATGAAGTGTCTGAGGAGTATGGCTGGTGTATCTCGAGTAGATAGGGTCAGGAACGAGGTGGTGAGGGTGAGAACGGGTGTAAGAAATGAGTTAGCGGCTAGAGTGGATATGAATGTGTTGAGGTGGTTTGGCCATGTTGAGAGAATGGAGAATGGCTCTCTGCTAAAGAAGGTGATGAATGCAAGAGTTGATGGGAGAAGTACAAGAGGAAGGCCAAGGTTTGGGTGGATGGATGGTGTGAAGAAAGCTCTGGGTGATAGGAGGATAGATGTGAGAGAGGCAAGAAAGCGTGCTAGAAATAGGAATGAATGGCGAGCGATTGTGACACAGTTCCGGTAGGCCCCTGCTGCTTCCTCCGGTGCCTTAGATGACCGCGGAGGTAGCAGCAGTAGGGGACTCAGCAGTATGAAGCTTCATCTGTGGTGGAAATGTGGGAGGTTGGGCTGTGGCACCCTAGCAGTACC
>NC_090766.1:7671444-7676444 GCF_036898095.1 Palaemon carinicauda | reverse complement strand
TTCTTCCATATAAATTACATACGCAGTATATGTATGTATTTGTTAATACATGTGTATAAATATATAAATATATATACGGTATGTATAAATGTATACATATGAAACTATTATATACGTATTACAAATGGCACTTTGAATTTTAGTTAACACACAGCTCAACAGGGTAGGGTATCGGGCTATAAAATCGTCATTAAAATCAATACCCCCAACCCATTCTGGAGGCAAATGCCCAACATGAAATACCTACGACAATAGCATACCCAACAGCACAGCAGGCAGTGGGAGAACGAGGAGAGGAATGGGTTTATGGCAAGCCCCCCATAGAAAGTGCAAGCTGAGAGAGAGAGGAGAGAGAGAGAGAGAGAGAGAGAAGAGAGAGAGAGAGGAGAGAGAGAGAGATGCCAATAGCTATTGGAGTAGAGAGAGAGAGAGAGATGCCAATAGCTATTGGAGTAGAGAGAGAGAGAGAGAGAGAGAGAGAGAGAGAGATGCCAATAGCTATTGGATGGAGAGAGAGAGAGAGAGAGATGAGAGAGAGAGAGAGGAGAGAGAGATGAGAGAGAGAGAGAGAGATGCCAATAGCTATTGGAGTAGAGAGAGAGAGAGAGAGAGAGAGAGAGAGAGAGAGAGGAGAATGCCAATAGCTATTGGAGGGGAGAGAGAGAGAGAGAGGGAGAGAGAGAGAGAGAGAGAGAGAAGCCAATAGCTATTGGAGTAGAGAGAGAGAGAGAGAGATGCCAGAGAGAGAGAGAGAGAGAGAGATGGCCAATAAGCTATTGGAGTAGAGGTTCCCCCCTTCAAAATTGAACCATGACGGAATGAGTCGAAAAAGGAAGGTTTGTGGGGGGGAGGGGGGAGGAAGGGGATGGATTGATTCTTTTGGAAAAGAGGGGGGGTAGTGGGGGAGTAGGTTGTTGTTAGAATAAGGGGGGGGGGAGAGAGCCCTTTATGATCATAATACGGCGGTGAACATTTTACTCCGACGGGGGTAAAGATTTTTTGGGGAGGCCTTTGCCCGCCGAGGCTCACCCGGATGCCTTCTGCTAGGGCTTAGGACTTTAAGGGCGCAGTTAGGCCTTTGGACTATGTAGGACTAAGGTAACGTGCTACTATCCTTTGTCGTGCTAAATTCAATATATATTTCACAAGATAGTAAAATTTGTTTAGATCTAAGTTTTCTAGATGTAAAATTATTTAGGGTCTAAGTTCTCTAGATGTAAATTTATTTAGGTCTAAGTTCTCTAGATGTAAATTTATTTAGGTCTAAGTTCTCTAGATGTAAATTTATTTAAGTCTAAGTTCTCTAGATGTAAATTTATTTAGGTCTAAGTTCTCTAGATGTAAATTTATATTAGGAGTCTAAGTTCTCTAGATGTAAATTTATTTAGGTCTAAGTTCTCTAGATGTAAATTTATTTAGATCTAAGTTCTCTAGATGTAAGTTGATTCAGATCTTAAGTTAGGTACATATAGTAAAGTTCAAAGAACTTTAAACCCAAAGTTTATCTTTGTTTCACCCTTTTAGAATAAGGTTTAATTCAGGATTTCTATTTTTTTTTCAAGTTAGGCAACACTTTCTCTATGTAGTTTTTTTCTTGAATCTTTGTTTCAGCTTTGTAGATTTAAGTTTTAAATCAGAATTTTTCAAGTTTTTTATTCTTTGCCGTGCTAATTTCAAGTTATATTTCACAAGATGTGAATTTATTTAGATCTCAAGTTAGGTACATATAATGAAGTTCAAATAAGTTCAAACCTAGGTTAGAATTTGTTTCAATCCTTTTAGAATAAGTTTTAGGTCAGGATTTCTTAATTTTTTTTTAGTTTTTGAAATTTGTCCAACACTTTTCTATATAGTTTCTTGTTTAATCTATGCTTCAGCCTTTTAGATTAAGTTTATATCAGGATTTTCTAAGTTTTTTATTCAAGTTATTCAACACATTCATTTATTAGTTAATCTTTGGCCACGTTAAAATTGAAAAATGAACGAAATATGTTATTCATCTTTCTTGTATGGAAATATACCAAAACTAATTACTTAATCTTAGGTAACACCATAGCCTCTGTACCATGGTCTTCCACTGTTTTGGGGTAGAGTTCTCTTGCTTGAGGGTACACTCGGGCACAATGTTCTATCTAATTTCTCTTCCTCTTGTTTTGTTAAAAGTTTTTATATTTTAAGAAATATTTTAATGTTACTCTTCCTTAAAATGTTTATTTTACCTTGTTACATTTCCTCACTGGGCTATTTTCCCAGTTGGGGCCCCTAGACTTATAGCATCCTGCTTTTCCAACTAGGGTTGTAGCTTAGCAAGTAATAATAATAATAATAATAATGATAATAATAATAATAATAATAATAATAATAATGATAATAATAATAATGATAATAGTAATGATAATAATAAAAATAGTAATAATAATAATAATAATAATAATAATAATAATAATAATAATAATAATAATAATAATAAATTTCAGGTTTAAACCACTTCCAAACCATTAGTCAAAAATCCAAACAATGCATTTAATCTGTAACAATCTGTTTAAAATACTCATTAAGAAATAATACAATTATATGACTTATTTACTTTGGATTTTGAGAAAAACTAATGTTTGCAAAGCGACATCAGACGGGGTGTTTGAGGAACTAAATCAACCCTATTCAGAATTGTTCACAGGACGGTCGATAGACGATGGAATGGGTATAGGGTTGTGAATACATACATACACGCCCTTCGTTTATTTAGGTTTTTATACAGTTGATTCATACTAAAAACGTGTATATGTACATATACACACATGTATATTATATGAATATCTACAGATTATATGTATGCTTATTATACTTTTATATACATACATGTATATGCATATGCATAGATATACACAAGCATCTTTATATGTATATATGTTATACATATGTATGTATGTATGTATGTATATACTTTTATATACATATTTTTATTTTATAATTTTTCATTACTTCTTATCTTGTTTATTTATTTCCTTATTTCCTTTCCTCACTGGGCTATGTTTTCCCTGTTGGAGCCCTTGGGCTTATAGCATCTTGCTTTTCCAACTAGGGTTTTAGCTTAGCTAGTAATAATAATAATAATAATAATAATAATAATAATAATGTATATGCATATGCATGTATATATGCAGTATATATGTTGTGTATATATATATATATATATATATATATATATAATATATATTGATATATATATATAATATATATATGTGGTGTGTGTGTGGTGTGTTGTGTGTGCGTATGAATGTGTATATGATTTTTATATGAATATAGCTGTTATTTTTTGCAAATTTTTATTAAATACTAAATCGCTTGTATCATAAATTATATTAAGAAACCTATTTTCTAGTTTTCTGTATCTTTTCTAGTCTTCAGCGATAGAGTTTTGAAGGAAAGGATTGAATTTAGCAGTACGGGCTACAAATTCAGTCTTTTCTTTCAAAACTTTATCTAGAGGAGATACAGAAATGATAATAATTGTTGCATTAACATATAATGAATATATGATTTATATATGTATTTATGTACAAAGACAGTACATATAAACGTTGTATGCATGTACATGTGCATATGTATATATATATATATATATATATATTATATATATATAGTATATATATATATACATACTTATTTTTCATTAAAAAAAATTATATTCGAAGAGAGGTTAAATAAGATATTTTTTAACTATCTTGGATATGTTATATTTATTAAAATGTTATATTCGAAGAGAAATTAAATAAGATATTTTTTAACTATCTTGGATGTTATTTTTTATTAAAAAGTTATATTCAAAGAGAGGTTAAATAAGATATTTTTTAATCATCTTGGATATGTTATTTTTTGTTAAAAAGTTATATCGAAGAGAGGTTAAATAAGATATTTTTTAATCATCTTGGATATGTGATTTTTATTAAAAAGTTATACGGGAAGATAAGTTGAATAAGATATTTTTTAACTATCTTTGATATGTTATTTTTATTAAAAAGTTATATTCGAAGAGAGGTTAAATAAGATATTTTTTAACTGTCTTTGATGTGTTATTTTTATTAAAATGTTATACTCGAAGAGAGGTTAAATAAGATATTTTTTAACTATCTTGGATATGTTATTTTTATTAAAAAGATATTCGGAAGAGAAGTTAAATAAGATAATTTTTAACTATCTTGGATATGCTATTTTTATTAAAAAATTATATTCGAAGGGAGGTTAAATTTAAATAAGTTATTTTTAGAGTAAAAAGGGAGAAAGGAAAAGAAAAACAATTAAGTAAAGTAGAATATCAGAAAGAATGATGAAACTCATCATCATCATCATTATTATCATAAGAGTTTTTTTTTCGTTATATTTTCCTTTGAGTTTGGTACTTTCCACTGTCTTGTTATTGTGTCCTCTGTTCTGTGTAGTTTTCCAAATTAATTTACATAGGTGTAATTTCATAACTAAAGATGTAAGCAAGTAAATTCTTTAATTCATTTATATACGAGATATTTTATTATTATTATTATTATTATTAATTATTATTATTATTATTATTAGCTAAGCTACAATCCTAGTTGGAAAAGCAGGATGCTATAAGCCCAAGGGCTATAACAAAGGAAAAATATCCCAGTGAGGAAGGGAAATAAGGAAATAAATAAACTATTTCCAGAAGTAATGAACAATTAGAATGAAATATTTTAAGAACAGTAACAACATGAAAACAGATCATTCAAAAATAAACTATAAAAAGGGACTCATCTCAGCCTGTTCAACATGAAAACATTTGCTGCAACTTTGAACTTTTGAAGTTCTAACTGATTTAACTACCCCGATTAGGAAGATCATTCCACGACTTGATCACAGCTGGAATAAAAACTTCTCGAATACTGTGCAGTATTGAGCCTCATGATGGAAAAGGCTTATTATTTAGAATTAACTTGCATACCTAGTATTACGAACAGGGTGGTACTATCCGGGAGAATCTG
>NC_090766.1:7668193-7670944 GCF_036898095.1 Palaemon carinicauda | reverse complement strand
ATCATTATCATCTGAGTTTTTTTTCGTTATATTTTATTTTGAGTTTGGTACTTTCCGCTGTCTTGTTATTGGGTCTTCTGTTCCGTGTAATTTTCAAAGTTAATTTACGGGTATAATTTCACGAGATATTTTGTTATTATTATTATTATTATTATTATTAGTATTATTATTATTATTTTTATTATTATTATTGTTATTGTAGCTATTATTGTTATTATTATTATTATTATTATTATTATTATTATTATTATTATTATCATTGTTATTTTTATTATTTTTAATATTATTATTGTTATTGTTGTTATAGCTATTATTATTATTATTATTATTATTATTACTATTATTAATATTATACAATATTTGGAAAAGCAGAATGCTATAAGCCCAAGGGCTCCAACAAGGAAAAATATGCCAATGAGGAAAGGAAATAAATAAACTGCATGAGAAGTAATGAATAATTAGAATAGAATATTTTAAGAACAGTGACAACATATAAACGGATCTTTCATATATAGACTATAAAAAGACATATATCAGCCTGTTCAACATAAAAAACATTTGCTGCAACTTTGAACTTTTGAAGTTCTACTGATTCAACTACCCGATTAGGAAGATCATTCCACAACTTGGTCACAGCTTGAATAAAACTTCTAGAATACTGTGTAGTATTGGGCCTCATGATGGAGAAAGCCTGACTATTAGAATTAACTTGCATACCTAGTATTATGAACAGGAGGGTACTTTCTGGGAAGATCTGGATGTAAAGGATGGTCAAAATTATGAAAAAGCTTAAGCAACATGCATAACGAACTAATTGAACGACGATGCCAAATATTAATTCGTAAGTGGTAGAGTAGTGACTACTAGAATGTAATATCCGGTGTTCATCAGGGTAGTATTTTTAGTCCGTTACTTATAATTTTATTCCAGCTTTGATGAGATTATGGAATGATCTTCCTAATCATGCAGCTGAACCGGTGGAACTTCAGGAGTTCAAATTTTTAGCTAATGTCTCTATGTTGAACAAGTTGACATAAGTCTCAGCTCATAATTTAGATTTGACAGATCTATTTTAACGTTGTTACTGATCTTAAGGTATTTTATATTTTCATTTTTTACTTTTCCTCATTAGTTTATTTATTTTCCTAATTCCTTTCTTCACTGGGCTATTTTCCATCTTGGAGTCCTAGAGTTTGTAGCAAATTGCTTTTCCAACTAGGCTTGTAGTTTAGGTAGTAATAATAATACACATGGTATAAGGTTTGGACTTTAAAAGAAGAATGTGCATATGCAGATGATGATAGTCTCTTAGCTTCAATTCCTTCTCCTGAATGTAGATCTGAGGTTTCTGAATCCTTTAATAGATATCTAGCTAATATTGGCACATGGTGCAAATTATGGGGATGAAGTTGAATCCTAACAAAACTCAAAGTACGATTGTAAGTAGTTCGAAGACCGTTCCGTAACTTCTCAATATCCATAAATTTTTTATTGGTAATGTTTATTTAACTATATACAACTCATTTGAAATTCTAGGTGTGGTTCTTGATTGAAAATTTACTTTTGAATATTGCCCTGAAATTGGCACATTGAGAAAGTGGTCAGTCTATCGTGAGGAAATGTTTCAATTCTGTCATCCTACCTTGTTTCGAGTATTATTCTCCTGTCTGGTCTTCAGCTGCAGAATTTCATCTTAATTTGTTGGACAAAAACTTGCAATCTTTTAAATTTCTTAATCATCATCTGGATATTAATCTCTGGCACCGTCATTCAGTTAGCTCTTTATACATGTTGCATATGATTTTCCATAATTCTGACCATCCTTTGGATTCGGATCTTAAACTGTATTATCCTGTACCAAATATAATCAATTCTTTTTAGTGAGGCAGATTTGCACCGACTGGCAGTGGTGTCCTCTTAGCTCGGAAAAGTTTCCTGATCGCTGATTGGTTGGACACGATAATTCTAACCAATCAGATAGCAGGAAACTTTTCCGAGCTAAAAGGGCACCACTGTAAGTCGGTGCGCCTCATTAAAAATGATTGAGTATAGGTATGCAGTTTATTCTAACAGTTTTGCCTTTTCTATGAAAAAGCTCAATACTTTAAAGTAGTCTAGAAGTTTTATTCCAGCTTTGACCAGATTGTGGAATGATCTTCATTCTTATGTCTGAATCGATGGAACTCCAGAACATGCAAATACTTTTCTTTTGAACAGGTTGAAATAATATTCGTTTCGTAGTTTTTATTTAACGTTGTTACTGATCTAAATATATTTTATATTTTAATATTTTTAATTTATAGTTTACCGTACTGTATTTTATAGCTTTACACACACACACACACACACACACACACACACATATATATATATATATATATATTTATGTATGCATAGTTTATTCGTTGTTTTTCTATTTACTCTCCGGACTGTTGGAGCCATTGGAGTTGTAGTTGGCTGATAATAACAACAATAATAATAATAATAATAATAATAATAATAATAATAATTTAATGATAATTGATAATAATGATAATGGTAATGGTAATGATAATGATAAATAATAATAATAATAATAATAATGATAATGATAATGATACTAATGATAATACTAATAATGATGATGATAATAATAATAATAATAATAATGATAATGATACTAATACTAATAATAATAATAATAATAATAATAATAATAATAATAATAACCTGATTGACGGCAAGGCATTTTTTCTCCACAAAAAAGAAAAA
>NC_090766.1:7655693-7658193 GCF_036898095.1 Palaemon carinicauda | reverse complement strand
CTTCTGAGATTTCACATAATTTGAATTGAATTAAAAGGTTCCTTTTACCGTTTCTTTGTTACACCTTCGTTCGTGTAATGTATATTTGTAAATAATTCTGCGTTCTTCATTCTTATTTTGTAGTGTATTTATAAATTATTCTAGTTTTCATTCTTATTTTGTGGTATATGGGTAAATGATTCTGTTGTTCATTCTTACTTTTTGGTCTGCTTAGTGAGGACCCACTAAATATTTTGCACTAAATGTTTTGCACTAAATATTTTGCATTCAATGTTTTGTATTAAATATTTTGCACTAAATGTTTTGCACTAAATATTTTGCACTCAATGTTTTGTACTAAATATTTTGCACTAAATGTTTTGCACTAAATGTTTTGCACTAAACACTCCTGAAACAGACTCATTTCAAAAATAATTTCAAATATCAAACCTACACCATCGGGGAAAAAAAAAATCTTTTGCCTCATTGTATACATCTGTACGAGGTTTCTTGTACATTCAGGTTTTTTTTTTATCTTTTTCCAAGAAATAGGTTAAAAAAATATGATGTTTGAAATATATCTGTAACATTTATTTTTAATAAGTAGCTTATGAAGGCGGACTCTATTACGAATGTTACTGAATTCTTATTTAAAACTAGCAATCAATTTCCTCCGATAATTTGATAGTAGATTATATTATTGAACTAAAATCGCATTTCGAAAATTTGCTTTGAAGTCAAGGATTTGTTTTTGTTTACTTTCCTCTTGGTAAAGGTAGAAGAGACTCTTAAGGTATGGCAAGCAGCTCTTCTAGGAGAAGGACACTCCAAAATCAAACCATTGTTCTCTGGTCTTCCACTGTCTTAGGTTAGAGTTCTCTTGCTTGAGGGTACACTCTGGCAAGCTATTCTGTTTTGTTTCTCTTCCTCTTGTTTTGTTAAAGTTTTTATAGTTTATATAGGAAATATTTATTTTAATGTTACTGTTCTTAAGGTATTTTTTCCTTGTTTCCTTTCCTCACTGGGCTGTTTTCTCTGTTAGAGCTCTCGGGCTTATAGCATCCTGCTTTTCCAACTAGGGTTGTAGCTTAGCCAGTAATAATGATAATGATACTGCTTGTTGTTTCTTTGAAACATATTTGCACAGAGCACAGTGGTGGGACACTCTTTGTTGATTACACAGTAGGCCTACACGTTTGTGAATGTTACGGGGTTCGCATCCAACTGTTCCGATTGAAGTTGTCTAAACTAAAATAACCCCCTATTCAACTACAGGAATCCATTTTCTAATTAATTTTACAATAACATCGAAGTTAATTTTATTTGATCTGTAATTCATATGTTATCCATAAGATTACAGAGTTGCCAGTTATCTTAATTAAATGAATTTTTCTTTAGCTTCATTTGTGATATTTAAATGAGCAATATATATTTTTTTTGTGATAATAATTTCTTAAATCACCCATATATAATGTTGTATTGGTCAGTCATTATCTTTGCAATGCTGCCAAATTGCTGTTTGCCTCTTACCTAATTAATATTGCAATTATCGTTAATATTTTTCCAGTGCTTATACATTGGGTTAGATATATGCGCGTATTGCATAATTAACCTAATGTTCCAAGATTTTTATAATTAATGAAATCTTTGGAATCTATTCAAAGACTTACATTTATAAAGAAGTGAGAATAGATATATTTATCCCAAAATTAGAATTTCTTCCAGTGACGTTCTCTTACATTTAATGAAATGAGCAACAGATATTATTGCCATATTAGAATATTTAGATAAGGAAAAGAGAGTCAAAATACCTCACAATTTCACAAATCGTCCTTGTACGGAACCAAGGACTCTAAAAAACAGGAGCAATCAGTGACTCGAGTTTGTTTCTAGGTGGCGCTGCGATCGCGCACATAACGCTCGTGGCGTTTCATAGATGGCGCTAGCTCGTTTACACATAATGGCTGCCATGATTCCAACCTCACGCACACTCCATTGTCAGCCGTCGATGATTAGCCGTGAGAAATCATTTGTTTCTGTCCTGTGAAGAATGCATTACAATCCGGTTATTGTTCCCGGAAACGTTTTCTCCGGGTGCGAAGTGTGTAATGGGATATGCAAAACATCCATTGTGGTCGTGACGTTTTGGGGCAAAGGTTAAAAGCCACTGATATAAATAAATATAGAAATTGGAAGTCATTGGTAATTAGTAATTCATGTTAAGCGAGAGAGTTTGTCCATATTGTTTTCAGTTGTAATGTTAGTTTATTCTATATAGATATTGATAATAATGATGATATTAACAATACTAGATGTTCTTTATGCAATTAGTTTTCACTCTAGTGATTGTTTCTACCATACGTTTATCCAATAAAAAGGTCAATTATAATTCGTTTCTACCACACGTTATCTAATAAAAAGGTCAATTATAATTAGTTTCTACCCACACGTTATCCAATGAAAAGGTCAATTATAATTCGTTTCTACCACACGTTATCCAATAAAAAGGTCAATTATAATT
>NC_090766.1:7640693-7650693 GCF_036898095.1 Palaemon carinicauda | reverse complement strand
TTTCAGGAATTTGAAGTAATTTCGCGATTTACGTGAATTTAAACCATTTTCGCGAATTTCAGGAATTTGAAGTAATTTTGCGATTTACGTGAATTTAAACCATTTTCGCGAATTTCAGGAACTTGAAGTAATTTCGCGATTTACGCGAATTTAAACCATTTTCGCGAATTTCAGGAACTTGAAGTGATTTCGCGATTTACGCGAATTTAAACCATTTTCGCGAATTCAGGAACTTGAAGTGATTTCGCGATTTACGCGAATTTAAACCATTTTCGCGAATTTCAGGAATTTGAAGTGATTTCGCGATTTACGCGAATTTAAACCATTTTCGCGAATTTCAGGAATTTGAAGTGATTTCGCGATTTACGCGAATTTAAACCATTTTCGCGAATTTCAGGAATTTGAAGTGATTTCGCGATTTACGCGAATTTAAACCATTTTCGCGAATTTCAGGAATTTGAAGTGATTTCGCGATTTACGCGAATTTAAACCATTTTCGCGAATTTCAGGAATTTGAAGTGATTTCGCGATTTACGCGAATTTAAACCATTTTCGCGAATTTCAGGAATTTGAAGTGATTTCGCGATTTACGCGAATTTAAACCATTTTCGCGAATTTCAGGAATTTGAAGTGATTTCGCGATTTACGCGAATTTAAACCATTTTCGCGAATTTCAGAATTTGAAGTGATTTTGCGCTTTACGCGAATTTAAACCATTTTCGCAAATTTCAGGAATTTGAAGTGATTTTGCGATTTACGCGAATTTAAACCATTTTCGCGAATTTCAGGAATTTGAAGTAATTTCGCGCTTTACGTGAATTTAAACCATTTTCGCGAATTTCAGGAATTTGAAGTGATTTCGCGATTTACGTGAATTTAAATGAAATTGTTTAATTACGTGAATTTAAACTAATTTACAGAGTTACGAACATTTTAAACTAATTGAGCTTATTACAGATTTTAAAACTTTTCGCGAATTTCGATTTTTAAACTTTTCGCGAATTTCGAGAGCTGAAATCAATTCCGTGAATTAAGAAAATTTCAGGTATTATGAATTTCGTCTATTGAAAAAAAAAGAAAACCGTAATTTTTGTCAGAAATTCTCTGTAAAATATAACATGTTCTCAGCCGTATTTCAGTAAAATACAGTCGACCGTAATTTTTACCCTACTTTGTTATTATCTTTTACGGGTTGGTGGCCGTAATATCACTCCTTTGCGTCAATATATCCGTTTTTAAAACGGTAAATGCCTGGCAATATTTATTCCAGGAATTTTACCGTTAATTTTACGGAAAATGTTTAACAGTGTAGGAAGGAAAACTATTAATTTGAATAATGCCAAACTTTCTATATTGTTGAAACCATGGAAAGATCTCATCCCAGTTGAAACCCATTGAGTGTACAATTTGAATATTAAATTTCAATGAATACTGATTTGGCACACTATTGAAATTTTGCAGTAAAAAAACGATAAAAATCCAGGAATAAATGTTGCCAGGCATTTACCGTTTTGAAAACGGATATATTGACGTAAAGGAGTGATATTACGGTCACCAACCCGTAAAAGATAACAAAGTAGGGTAAAAGTTACGGTCACCTGTATTTTACTGAAATACGGGTGCGAATAGTATATTTTTACGGAGAATTTCAGATTAGAATTATGGGTCATATTAACAGTACACGGTTGCTTACATCTTTTATGGATAGCTAAATGAAAAATGATAAAATTTCATTGGATGTTGAGAGTTTTTAATTATTTTAAACAGCTGTTTATCAATGTATCGTTTATAAATTTACTTTCGTGTACTTTTTTTCTAAAAGAAATTATTTTTGTATTATTCTAAATGGATTTATTTCGCACGTTAAAATTTATAATGTTTTTTTATTCTTCTGTTGGAGAGGAATTTATTCCTTCTCCAATTTTATCCTTTTTCGAGTTTGGTGGTTTATCTTATTTCTTTTGTTATTTTACTTTTTCTATTACAATGTTTATTGATATTTTTGCATTATGTCGGTGTGTTGATTTATCATTATTTCGTCAGAATATTTTGACTGTAACTTGACTTTTAATTTATCGCAAAATGGAGTGCTGTTTTGTATTTCTAATGCAATTATGCAGCTTTGGACGAATCGAATATATTGTCAGAATTTAACTTTTTTTTTTTTTTTTTTTTTTTACTTTCGATTATCGTTGTAGTATTTACTTGTAACTTTTATAAATATTTTATGGGCTATATATATATATATATATATATATATATATATATATATATATATATAATATATATATATATATATATATATATATATGATGTATATGTATATATAGCCCATAAAATATTTATATATAAACACACGGATGTGTGTATGTAATATATATATATATATATATATATATATATATATATATATATATATATATATATATATACATCCGTGTGTTTATATATAAATATTTTATGGGCTATATATATATATTATATATATATATATATATATACATATATATATATATTATATATATATCTATATATATATGTATATATATATATATGTATATATGTATTATATATATATATATATATATATATATATATATATATATATATATATATATATGTATATATATATATATATATATAATATATATATATATATATATATATATATATATTATATATATATGTATATATATATATATATATATATATATATATATATATATATATATATATATAGAGGCCTACGTATGTATACATATAAATATTATTTGAATATATTGTATGTGTGAATGTATGCAGTATATATATTTGTAAATTTATATAACTATGTATTCACGTGCACACACACGCTATATATATATATATATATATATATATATATATATATATATATATATATATATATATATACGAATATATATATACGAATACCTATACAGTATATAGTTAAATTGTTAATCAAAACACAGTATCATGCTATTTAGAAATAATTTCCTACCTCTCATTGGGATCAAGAACTAGACACTGGCCATTGAAAGGCGTGGGAGTGAACAACTAAAGGCAATTAAAGAAGTCGGAACCTAATTGCTAACTGCAATTCTGGATATACCTGGTGAGACCATGGGTTTACACCCCACCAGCTGACCCGATTGATAGCATTATTTTTCTCTTTCATTTAAATTGTAGCGTCCACTCCTAATGTGATTTATTATGTGTATATATATGCATATATATATGTATATATATACACATATATGTATATATATACACTATCTATATAATATGCAAAGATATACATTTACAATTTGCACGAATTTTTACTCATAGATAATGTAGGCAGTTCATGCACCTCTACTAGGTGTGCAATCGCCTTAGACTTTTTAAAACACTCAAATTACTGACCCTCATTAATTTTGCAGTATATGGCGTACTGTTAAGACCATTTTAATATTAATTTTGTACTATAACTTAGACAAAAAACAAAAGCGAACGGTGGGGTTGAATTAAATATGCTTTATAATATTGTTATCATTTATTAAATAATCATTAGAACTTTACAAAAAGACTTTATTTGAGGAAGACATCTATCGGAACCACTATTGGTTATTACTTGTGTTACATCAATCCAAGTTTGTGTCATAGAATCTACAGAGTATCACATACAATCATATCTTTTTTTTACACGACTACAGTTACACTAAACCTACTTTTGGATGGACTGAGGCAGTGTTGCCAGCTAAAATCGTCATCTTAGAGGCCTATTTGTCCCCCACAGACATTGGGTAAAAGTCCCTACGACTGGCAACACTGGACTGAAGTGAGTGCTTGTGCAGACCTTTTTTTGATCTGCTGCTAATCTTAGGAGTTAGAAGACCCGACTATATGACCTTCATTGCTTATGAGAGCCACTATTTACACAGGAAACAGTAATAGATTCTAGTTTTACAGTGAGAAGTGCACACAAGTGAGAATCAGAATGATAATGACGTGTCGAGTGATGAGCGTGGATAAGAGAGGTCGAAGCGCTGATAAGGGAGTGGGAAGCGCGGATGAGGAAAATATCATGATGATAATGACGTGACGAGTGATAAGCGTGGATAAGAGAGGTAGAATCGCGGATAAGGGAGTGGGAAGCGCGGATAAGCGAGGGAAATATCATGATGATAATGATGTGTCGAGTGATGAGCGTGGATAAGAGAGGTCGAAGCGCGGATAAGGGAGTGGGAAGTGCGGATGAGGGAAATATCATGATGATAATGACGTGTCGAGTGATAAGCGTGGATAAGAGAGGTAGAAGCGCGGATAAGGGAGTGGGAAGCGCTGATAAGCGAGGGAAATATCATGATGGTAATGACGTGTCGAGTGATAAGCGTGGATAAGAGAGGTAGAAGCGCGGATAAGCGAGGGAAATATCATGATGATAATGATGTGTCGAGTGATGAGCGTGGATAAGAGAGGTAGAAGCGCGGATAAGGGAGCGGGAAGCGTGGATAAGCGAGGGAAATATAATGATAACGATGTGTCGAGTGTTGAGCGTGGATGAGAGAGGTAAAAGCGCTGATAAGGGAGTGGGAAGCGCGGGTAAGCGAGGGAAATATCATGATGATAGTGATGTGTCGAGTGATGAGCGTGGATGAGAGAGTTTAAAGGGCTGATAAGCGAAGGAAATATCATGATGATAATGACGTGTCGAGTGATGAGCGTGGATGATAGAGGTAGAAGCGTGGATAAGCGAGGGAAATATCATGATGATAATGATGTGTTGAGTGATGAGCGTGGATAAGAGAGGTAGAAGCGCGGATAAGCGAGGGAAATATCATGACGATGACGTAGTGTGGAAAGTAAAGTGTGTGTTACCTTTGCCTTAAGTTTTATACATTGGATTATGCTCCTGTTGCTTTTAGTGATTCTTGCATTGCATTGTTACTGTTGGTGCAACATTGCTCAGAACACGTGACCTATACTTAAGAATAATGGCTAATGAATAAGGTGTTTAATTGTTGCACTACATACACACTCACACACACACACACATATATATATATGTATGTATATATATATATATATATATATATATATATATATATATATATATATACATATATATATGTATATATATATATATATATATATATATATATATATATATATATATATATATATATATATATATATATTTGTGTGTGAATAGTTGTTCATACTTTTTCATAATTACCGGTACAAAAATACACTATTCTTAACACATTATACACAGTGTATTATAAAAAGGCACATCATTTTCGTTAGAAAACACACAATTTACATTAGAATAAAACTTCCCTTCTGAAATGTATTTGCCATATAAGTATAAACCATTTCAATAGAAAAATCGGTTTTGATAGAAAATATACACATTTTCATTAGATCAGTTTTTTTTTATAGAAAATATACACATCCATTAGAATCAGTTTTTCATAGAAAATATACACATTTTCATTAGAAAAATCAGTTTTTGATAGAAAATATTCAAATTTTCATTAGAAAATTCAGTTTTGATAGAAAATATACACATTTTCATTCAGAAATTCAATTTTTTTTTATAGAAAATATACACATTTTCCTTAGAAAAATCAGTTTTGATAGAAAATATACACATTTTCGTCAGGTAATTCAGTTTTTGATAGAAAACATAGATTTTCATTAGAAAATTCAATTTTTTCGTAGAAAGATATACACATTCACATTAGAAAAATCAGTTTTGATAGAAAATATACACATTTTTATTAGGAAATTCAACTTTTTTTTATAGAAAATATTCAGATTTTCATCTGTAAATAGTTTCTTTAAAAAAATAGTTTTATTTATTCAATTATTTTATTTATTTATTTTTTTTTTGTCAGGAAAAAGTACAAATTTGCTTTGACTATTCGGAACATCATCCTAGCAAATATTAAACCTAGATAAGATATCATCAGTCGAATATTAATTTATTTTAATTTTTCAACTAAGAATAAGAAATGGCATTTGAAAAAGGAAAGTAGAAGTGGAAATTATTGAAAAGAAAAATGTAAATGATTATGAGAAATAAAAAATGGGAAATTATGAAACATTAATGAAATAATGATGGTGACACTTGAAGTAAAGTAATGACAATAGAGGAATAGAAGAGAATAGAAGAATGAAAAAAACTAAAATAATAAGAAGAAAGGTAATATAAATTAAAGTGGAGGCAATCTAACATAATATAGAATAATTGATTATTAAAATGAAAGATATAAAGCAATGATTATTAATTACATATGATTGTTCTTAACATTAAACTGGACGTAAATATATATTTTTTTTATCATTCAGGTAGATTTGAGGTGATGTAGTTATAAGTAGTTGGAAGCAGAAATAATATATTTCCTCAAACATTTCACTATCGACGCTTACAGAGAGAGAGAGAGAGAGAGAGAGAGAGAGAGAGAGAGAGAGAGAGAGAGAGAGAGAGAGAGAGAGAGAGAGAGAGAGAATAGTTTTCGTTACTGCGGTCTGTAAAATAGATGTAAAAAGGATAAGGAAAGAGAGAGATAGAGAGAAAATACAGTTTTCATTAATGCAGTATGTAAATTGAATGTAAACAAAGAGAGAGAGAGAGAGAGAGAGAGAGAGAGAGAGAGAGAGAGAGAGAGAGAGAGAGAGAGAGAGAGAGAGAGAGAGAGAGAGAGAGAATAGTTTTCATTACTGCGGTCTGTAAAATAGATGTAAAAAAGGATAAGGAAAGAGAGAGACAGAGAGAAAATACAGTTTTCATCAATGTAAATTAAATGGAAACAGAGAGAGAGAGAGAGAGAGAGAGAGAGAGAGAGAGAGAGAGAGAGAGAGGAGAGGAGAGAGAGAGAGAGAGAGAGAGAGAAAACTACACTAAACGTATAGCGTCGAAAGGACTAGTGAACACGTCCGCACATGATGGCTGCAGCGGAAGGATCCGTGAACTGAGGGAAATAAGTCGGATACGTGGCCGTTGGAGTAGGAGCCACGTGGCCCTTATCGGCCATGGAGGGCGGCGCTGGATGTCCGGCCATGGTATGCCCCATATTGTACCCCTGAGAACCCAGGAGACCCAGCTGGTCGGCCCCCAGCGGCGAGAACCCGGTGTTCCAGGAGCCCATGGTATGCGAGGCCGTCGGTTTTGTGCTCCATCCGGATTCAGCGGAGGCGTTGGAGGCGGCTGAGTTCATGGTGGGCGTCATGGAGGCACTCATGGTGGGCATGGAGGTGACTGGGTACGTCATGGCAGCCATGGGCGAGGACATGAGGGCGTGGGAGTTGTCGGTGCCGAAGGCCGCGGCCGTGCTGTAGTCGTAGCCGCCCGTGTTTTGCCAGGCGGTGGAAGCTGCGATTGGGGAGGAGAAAAATATTTTTTTTAGAGAATATTGACGCATATCTGTGGCCTCTTAAAGTGAATTTATTTGATTTATTTAGCGAATTATGGTGTGGGGGATTAATTTTGATTTATGGTGTGTGGGATTAATGGGGATTTTATGTTTCGCCAGGCGGTGGAAGCTGCGATTGGGGAGAAGAAAAATTGTCTTTTTTTAGAGGATATTGAAGCTTTTATCTGGCCTCCTAAAGTGGATTTATTTGGATTTATTTAGCGAATTATGGTGGTTGGGATTTATTTACATTTATGGTGTATTGGATTAATGATTGATGATTCTATGAGCACTTTCAAAGTAGATTTATTTGGCAGAGGTTAATAGCGAATTATGGTGAGTGGGATTAATTTAGATTTATGATATGTGGGATTAATGGAGATTTTATGTGGGAGATAAAATACAGTATTGAAGCGTTTATGTGTCCTCTTAAAGTGGATTTATTTTGGGAATTATGGTGTGGGGGATTGAATTATACTTATGCTGTGTGGGATTAATGGAGATTTTATGAGGGAGATAAAATAGGATTTATAACGTAAAAGCTATTTTTTAATTACGCCAACAAAGTTGGAAGGAGGTTATGTTTTACCCCCTGTTTGTGTGTTTGTTTGTTAATGTTATTTTAGACGCGAAATTTTCTATAGTTATCCTTAAGACTAAATGGGATTCTTAACAATGCAATTCAATTAAAAGTTACAACTAAATAATATAAACAGTTTAAAGGTTTAAAGGCCGCTCATGAATGTCAGAGGCAAGGGACAGTGACATTGCTCTATCAAGCAAGAGAAAGCCCTAGATACTAACCATATATTATATGATCAGCGCCCAAGCCCCCTCTCCACCCAAGCTAGAACCAAGGAGGGCCAGGCAATGGCTGCTGATGGCTCAGCAGTTAGACCTATAGGCTCTCCCAAACCCCACAACCTTAGCTCACAAGGATGGTAAGGTTGCAAACACTAATGGCTATAACAAGACTGAGTGTTATTCCGGAAACCTGATTAATAATAATTCATTATATATAAAGATTAATTCACAATGTTGCCAGGTTTTTTAAGTGAGATAAAGCCAACTTCTAATGAACAGAAGCTTTAAAAGGCCAACCTACTAATAGAAATAGGCCAAAAATATAGTATTTAAAAGGCACCTTTTTCATATTATTAAAGACCAACCAATTTAAAAAAATGCCAAATTTGAGTATTTTTTTTTTTGGGGGGGGGGGTGAAAAAAGGCCAACCTAGCAACATTGCTATAAATGATTTAATTTCACTCACTGTGGTATGCAGCAGCAGCCACGGCTGTGTGATCAGCTGCAGGAGGAGCGTACTGGTTCATGTAGCTGGAAGCGGCCGCAGCTGCAGCTGCGGGCATGGCGCCAGCCGGTGCCATCGAGGAGGAGAGTCCAGCCAGCTGTTGGCTGCTCAAGTGTTTGCGAAGTCGGGCTCGTCGGTTGCTGAACCACACTTGCACGCGAGCCTCGGTCAATTTGGCCCTGCCGGGTTGGAAAGGTTGAATAAGTAAATGTGATGCTATTTAGAAGTAGATGCGAAATTTTTTTTAGGTAGATGAGAAATAGATGCGAAATTTTTGTAAGTAGATGCGAAATTATTTCAAGTTGATGAGAAATTTTTGTAAGTAGATGCGAAACTTTTTATTTGGAAATGCGAAACTTTTTATAAGTAGATGTGGGACTTTTTAAAGTAGATGCAAAACTTTTTATTGACCAACGTGAAACTAGATGTGAAACTTTTAAAAATAAATGCGTATATGCGTAACTTTTTGGAAGTAAATGCAAAACTTCTTATAAATAAATGTGAAAGTTGTTAGGCTACTATTTTTTCGTCAAATGACAATTAAACAAAAGAAAATCGAAAATGAGAAGAAGATAATGTATAGAAGATGAACTGAAATTATAATTATTCTTTTAATGGATGGAAAATAATAAATAAAATACAGACTGGACAGAACAGGGGAAGAGATAAACGTACAGACGGGAAATCTATATTCAAGAGAGAGATCATTTTAATATGCATGTATATTTTGTATTGTAAAATCTTGTATAGAAATTAATATTTTTTTTCAAGCTTTGTATAGAAAGAATTAGTAGTTGAATAGACAGCAAAATAGACAGGACTTTCTTCTATATAAACCAGACAAAGAAAGGAGACAGGACCTCAGGTAGGACTTAATTCCATATAAAACAGACAGCAAAAGAGACAGGACTTTCTTCTATATAAACCAGACAAAGAAAGGAGACAGGACTTTCTTCTATATAAACCAGACAAAGAAAGGAGACAGGACTTCAGGTAGGACTTAATTCCATATAAAACAGACAGCAAAAGAGACAGGACTTTCTTCTATATAAACCAGACAAAGAAAGGAGACAGGACTTCAGATAGGACTTAATTCCATATAAAACAGTCAGAAAAAGAGACAGGACTTCCACATAAAACAAGAAAAAAGAGACAGGACTTTCTTCCATACAAAACAGACAGGACTTAATTCCATAGAGAACAGACAGAGAAAAAAAAACAGGACTTCAGGACCTACTTCCATATAAACCAAACCGAAAAATAGACAGGACTTCCTTCCATATAAACCAG
>NC_090766.1:7628193-7635693 GCF_036898095.1 Palaemon carinicauda | reverse complement strand
GGCAAATCTTTCGTACCTCTAACGACCATGTCAGGTGGAATGGTTACATTGTAATTGCTAGATTGTGATTGGTCGGAGCCGAGAAGGAAAAATGCAAGGGGTTGTAGGTTTATACTTAATAAAGAAAAGGGTAATTTATATATATATATATATATATATAAATATATATATATATATATATATATATATATATATATATATATATAAAATATATATATATATATATATATATATATATATATATATATATATATATATATATATATATATATATTGTGTGTATAAATGTATTATATGTGTGTATGTATGTTTATATTTGTGTATACTATATGATGGGAATGATAACAATAATGGAAATTATTTAGCAGTAGTGTCCATTTCTTGAGCAATGTATGGAAGACATAATCAAAAGTACTTATACAAAAGTATGAAGTCCCTTTTAACCACCTTACCCCATTACTACTCATAAACAGTATATATTCTCTCTCTCTCTCTCTCTCTCTCTCTCTCTCTCTCTCTCTCTCTCTCTGATCACTGGGGTCATGATGCTACCTTTCCTTCCAAGGGACCCCCTACCTCTTCTAATAGTCCGATCGTGGAACCATTAACGTCTCGGATGCTTTACATCTTCGAACAACCTTATTTTACCGCGTTGACGCCTTTACTGGGGACCTCCAGCCGTGCCCCTGCGACTAGACCGTGTTCGCTGGGGTGGCCTCCGTGTCCTTGCTTTCTGGGAGGCCGATTTTCGCACGCGAGGGCGCACACACGCACACACACACACACACACACATTCTCAACGCATTGTTGGTACGTAAGTTTGGATGGTTGCATTAATCATGTGGTGGCCAATGTGGTAACATCCCTGACTGGTGAACGCCAGACTGGGGTTCCAGTCTCGCTTAAATTCGTTAGTTCCTTTGGTCGCTTCAATTTCACCATTTTTGTGAGCTAAGTATTGGGGTGTTTGGTGGAGCCTATAGGTGTATCTGCTGAGTCATCAGCAGCTATTGCCTGGCCCTCCTTGGTCCTAGCTTGGGTGGAGAGGGGGCTTGGGCGCTGATTATAGATTATATTGATTACATTACTCAGGCATTCACTATTCATCGTGAACTAATTCACCATCGCAATACACATAATTGCTTCAACAGTGACAATGTTATGCTAACGTATACTTATACGATGAAATAATTAAACTAATTCCCTTACGAAATACATAAATGACAATTCATATGTAAACAAGTATTGGCATGATTATACATACATACATATACCAAGGCACTTCCCCCAATTTTGGGGGGTAGCCGACATCAACAAATGAAACAGAAACAAAAAGGGGACCTCTACTCTCTACGTTCCTCCCAGCCTAACAAGGGACTCAACCGAGTTCAGCTGGTACTGCTAGGGTGCCACAGCCCACCCTCCCACATTATCCACCACAGATGAAGCTTCATAATGCTGAATCCCCTACTGCTGCTACCTCCGCGGTCATCTAAGGCATCGGAGGCAGCAGCAGGGCCTACCGGAACTGCGTCACAATACATGCACTATTTACAGAAGTAGATTCAATAATCTGTTACTACTATTATTTAACCCACGGATGTCTTCGTAACCCAAGATGTTGAAATATGATGATGTTAAATTGTTCACCTATTTTAATGTGACTAAGAACAATTATGTGTCAATAAATCTTCATCTCACACGTTTGGAGTCGAGCAAAGAGCAGACGAGAGAAACTTCTACCTTCCAAGGCAGTAATGGATATAGTTTATTCCACATTATCGGCTATGGAGCCTTTGTAGTTCGTTGGGACAGACTGGGTATAAAATTTCAAAAGTGTGGAAAACCCACAATTTGAAAGGGAAGTAACACAAGATCACAACCTAATTTAGGGTTCCGCACCTAATCTAACCTACGTTACCAAAGTTATGTGTGGGAAACCCCTCTTTAAAAGGGAAACAACACAAGATCACAACCTAACTTGGGGTTCCCCACCTAACCCAACCTACGTAAAAAAAAAGTTGTTTGGAAAACCCACACTTTTAAAGGGAAACAACACAATTTTACCACCTAACTTAAGGTTCCCCACCTAACCTAACCGACGTAACAGAAGTTATGTGTGGAAAACCCACACTTTTAAAGGGAAACAACACAATTTTACCACCTAACTTAAGGTTCCCCACCTAACCTAACCGACGTAACAGAAGTTATGTGTGGAAAACCCACACTTTTAAAGGGAAACAACACAATTTTACCACCTAACTTAAGGTTCCCCACCTAACCTAACCGACGTAACAGAAGTTATGTGTGGAAAACCCACACTTTTAAAGGGAAACAACACAATTTTACCACCTAACTTAAGGTTCCCCACCTAACCTAACCTAACGTAGGTGCCGTATCCTTACTCAACCCCTGTGTTTGCTTAGCTTCCCAATCGGCCTCCCGCCTGGCAAGGTAACACTAAATCATAATATTTATTATGTTAAGTCATAAATCTAGCTTCATATTATTGCATTTCAGACAACAACTTCATTATAAAGAAAATCGATTTGACAAGTAATGAAGAATGTTTAAACCTGTCCAACTATATTCACCATTCGGCCATGATGCGAATTTAGACATGTTTGGCCCAACTCGTGTTTAGAAATGAATAACTAATTATGAAAAGCTCCAATTTGTAATTTCATTCAAATGGTAGGCCTACTGTTAAAGGTAAAAGTGTCTGGTTTCAGTTCCAATTTCATCAGAATAGTTGATCACCAGAACGTCAGCCGGGTAAGCCCAATCCCTTACTGTAGTGCCCAACCACAACAGTGGCCTTCCCAGTAAAAAGCTTAAACTCGTCGTCCCGGGCTGGGATCGATATGCTGCCATGCAAATGCTAGGCGGACACGTTACCACTGTACTGACCGATTACTATAGTGACTAAAAGAACACTTATAGTCAATTCTTTTTAGTGAGGCAGATTTACACCGACTCGCAGGGGTGCCCTTTTAGCTCGGAAAAGTTTCCTGACAGCTGATTGGTCAAAAGTATTTTTGTCCGACCAATCAGCTATTAAGAAACTTTTCCGAGCCAAAAGGGCACCCCTGCGAGTCGGTTGCAATAATGCCTCACTAAAAAGAATTGACTATAGGTAACATTGATTTTAAATGAGTAGGGAAAAATTAAATTGAACCTATCTTTTACGCTTATTAGTTAGCGTATTTGCGCGGTAGCGTATATGAAAATTAAGCTTCTGTACGTCCAATTATGCCCTAAAGGAACTTTCGAGCTTAATTCATTTCAATGAAGGTAATTTACAACATTACTGTGCAATTAATGTAACCTATTCCCGGAAGAGGTTTGCGTATAAAATGACACTTTCCCTCGCTTGAGTAATCGTTATTTGAAGGAAAGTTCTGAAATGATCGTCACATTGTAAGTTAAGTTTTATACTTATCATAAAAAAATCCTACTCCTGGGTATTATTATTACTAGTGTACGCGGCCCGTACAAAATGACGGCTAAATATTTAGATTGATATGCACACACATGCATACCCCCTCTCGTCAGGGTATGGCTACTCCCAATCCTAGGGATGGGGGAGAATTTAGCTTGACCGGATATATATATATATATATATATATATATATATATATATATATATATATTATATATATATGTGTGTGTGTGTACAATATATATATATATATATATATATAATATATATATATATATATATATATAACCAGACACTTTATTATATAGGGGAGATTATTATTATTATTATTATTATTATTATTATTATTATCATGTTTACTGCCACTACTATTCCTTTACTTAGTACTTATCATTCATATGCCATTAGTTTTTTTTTACATGAGCATAATCGGAAAAAAATACCCCTTATAAAAATAAAAAAAATTATACGAATCCATTAATTGACCTTTAACCTAGCTCTGGCGGCCCTAAAAAAACTAAAGCCTGTATGAAGAAGAACTTAAAACGCCAAGCCAGAATGCTGGTCGAAAAATGAAAACATCCGAAATTAAGACAAACCTTCATGACGTCTGTCCGATTTGAATAGACTTTCCGCTCGTTCGCCCATTGGCGAGAGCATTGGGAAAATGCACCTTAGGGCAAGACACCGTAAGGACGAAGCTCGCGAGAAAAATAAGTGGCGCTAAATAGCGTGCTCGTGTTTAGTTATACGCGCCACCACCCAAAAAATTTGGCGGGTAAAGTGTTTGACCGCGAAACGGCCAACATCACGCGAGAGATGATCCTACGGTTTGGCCTGGGCGGGAGGAGAAATTAGGGACATGAAACGAATGAAAGTAATTTGTAACGTTGGTGTAGGATACCGAATGGTTTTTTTTTTTTTTTTTTTTTTTTTTTTTTTTTTTTTTTGTGAATAAGAGAGAGATGTTCAACTTCACTTTTAACTCCCGGATAAGAGAGAAAAGTGGGAATCCGTAACTCACTCTCTCTCTCTCTCTCTCTCTCTCTCTCTCTCTCTCTCTCCTCTCTCTCTCTCTCTCTCTTCTCTCTCTCCTCTCTCTCTCCTTGATTCATCTTAATCCAGAACGGTTACCCGATATGAGTTCCCGAATAAAGAAAAGCTGGAATTAGTAAATCTCTCTCTCTCTCTCTCTCTCTCTCTCTCTCTCTCTCTCTCTCTCTCTCTCTCTCTCTCTCCTCTCTCTCTCTCTCTCTCTCTCTCTCTCAGCAAAATCTTGCCTTTTAACATCCTCTTTCATACACCACGTTATTGCTTTGAACAGAAGAATTTCTTGGAGATGTATCCACGGCATTCTTGCTTTGAACAGAAAGAATGTGATCAATTTGTTTGTAAAAAAATTCGGGAATAACTGGACGGGATTTTTATATCAGTTACGAATTGAGAATGACAAATGTAATACATTACAACGAAAAGCAGCGGGAAAGCTTCGATAGAAAATTAAAAACGATTTATGCTGACCCGGTGCACGTTAGAAATGTCGAGTCGAAATTAATTTACCAGTAAACCACCACTGGTTAAATGAAATTACAAAATGCACTTAAAAATGCCTAGTCTATGCCCTCATTATAAATACCAAGTCCATGTCTTCACTATAAATACCCAAGTCCATACCCTTGCTATGAATACCCAAGTCCATGCCCTCACTATAAATACCCAAGTCCATGGCCTCACTATAAACACCCAGTCCATGCCCTCACTATAAATACCCAAGTCCATGGCCTCACTATAAACACCCAGTCCATGCCCTCACTATAAATACCTAAGTTCATACCCTCATTATAAATACCAAGTCCCTGTCCTCACTATATATTACCAAGTCCATGTCCTCACTATAAATACCCAAGTCCATACTCTCACTATAAATACCCATGCCATTCCCTCACTATAAATACCAAGTCCATGTCCTCACTATAAGTACTCAAGTCTATACCCTCACTTTAAATACCCAAGTCCATGCCCTCACTATAAACACCCTGTACATGCCCTCATTATAAGTACCAAGTCTATGCCCTCACTATCAACTACCCAAGTCCATGCCCTCACTATAAATACCCAAGTCCATGCCCTCACTATAAACACCCTGTACATGCCCTCATTATAAGTACCAAGTCTATGCCCTCACTATAAATACCCAAGTCCATGCCCTCACTATAAACACCCTGTACATGCCCTCATTATAAGTACCAAGTCTATGCCCTCACTATAAATACCCAAGTCCATGCCCTCACTATAAATACCCAAGTCCATGCCCTCACTATAAACACCCAGTACTTGCCCTCATTATAAATACCAAGTCCATGCCGTCACTGTCTAACCAAAGTTTATTTGATTTCATCTTTACTCTCTTGTTCCTTTCGGTAACGTTCGCAATCCATAACTCAAAGATATTTATTATTGAGATAAACATTTTTATACATTTTTGAAGATTAACTCTGCGTAGATTACATTAATTATCAAAGATCACCAATTGATAACTGAGAGTTATCACTGGCTACTTTCCTCTTGTAATGGTAGGAGAGACTCTTTAGCTATAGTAAGCGGTTCTTCTAGGAGAAGGACACTCCTAAATCAAACAATTGTTCTCTAGTCTTGGGTAGTGCCATAGCCTCTGTACCTTGGTCTTTCACTATCTTGGCGGTAGAGTTTTCTTGCTTGAGGGTACACCCGGGCACACTTCTATCTAATTTCTCTTCCTCTTGTTTTGTTAAAGTTTTTATAGTTATATAGGAAATATTTATTTTAATTAAAATAAAATGTTTTAAGAACAATAACAACATTAAAATAAATATTTCATATATAAACTATAAAAAACTTTAACAAAACAAGAAGAGAAACAAGACAGAGCAGCGTGCCCTAGTGTACCCTCAAGCAAGAGAACTCTAACCCAAGACAGTGGAAGACCATGGTACAGAGGCTATGGCACTACCCAAGACTAGATAACAATTGTTTGATTTTGGAGTTTCCCTCTCCTAGAAGAACTGCTTACCATAGCTAAGGAGTCCCTTCTTCCCTTAATAAGAGGAAAGTAGACGTAATCCTTCAGGGCTGAGGTACTTACCAAGAATGCCATCGATGCTGTGGTCCTTCCGAGGGTCGTCATCTCGCTTCCCCCCCTCTGAGGATTCTGCTGATGGAACTCACTGAGGGCGCCGTGCCCTTGTCTACTACGCCCTCCTGTAGGAGAAAGAGACGTTGCTGTTAGTGATGATAAAGTGTAATTTCGTATTTGAATTTTTTTTTTTAAAGACTTGGTTTTATTATTATTTTTTCTGGTTGAATAAATTAGTGATGATAAAGTTGTGTAATTTCATATTTGAAATGTTTTTTTTTTTTTAAAGATTTGGTTTATTATTATTTTTTCTGGTTGAATAAATTTAAACAAAATACTAATTAATAAAAAAAAAGGCTTAATTGGTTGATTTAAAGACCATTTGGAGAACAGAGAGGCTGGTCGGGTTAATTTGAAGAAGGTAGCAATTGAAAAATAAAATCTATACTTATTTTCCAAAGATTAAGGCCAAAGGCTAGATTGGTTAACGTTAAAAAATAATTAAAGGGTTAATAGGTTCATTTAACAAAAAAAAAAAAAACTTTGAAAAACCAAAATATAAATTGAATGATTTAAAAAAATAAGCACGGAAGTACAAAAGACTAAACATTGAAAAAGTATATAATACAATAGACTAAATTGGTTTATTTACTATGGGGAAACCAAATGCTAGATTGGTTAATTAATAAAATAACTGTTGAATCAAAATCTTAAACAGGTTAATTAAAGAAAAAGGCAAACTTGAAAATTTTACAGAAATTAAACTTAATTTTCTAAAAATGAAAACTCCTAACCAAAAATGTATTAAGAGCACAAATATAATTATCATAATGGAAACCACTTATGATAAATTCTACTATCCCCCTATCAGTTTTAGGACAAACATGTTTGAAATTTATTAAAAATTCTATATGGTTTTAAATTCTTTCCTGAATGAAATCAATAT
>NC_090766.1:7597885-7627693 GCF_036898095.1 Palaemon carinicauda | reverse complement strand
AGTTTCCGACTGACTAAAGACTCAACAACGTTATTGTAATTAGTAATATGCGTGGTTACGTATGAAACTTTTCGGAAAACTTTGCATATATTTTTTATTGAGGACCGAATGATAATTGTATTTTAATTTCGCTTTATCGTTTATCTCTTTCTTTATCTCGTTCTTTATGATCTTTGTCTTATCTGGAGTTTTCTTTGGTAAATCGTGTTTTTGTATTAGTTACATTTTGATATTTGTGGTCAAGAATAAAATAATGATTTGATTAATGAAATTATAATTTGGTAATGAAATAGTGATTTGATTAATAAAATTATAATCAAATTATAATTTGATTAATGAAATAATAATTTGATTATTACAAAGATGATTTGATTAATGAAATTATAATTCGATTAATCAAATAATAATTTTATTAATAAGATAGTGATTTGATTAATAAAATTATAATTTGATTAATGAAATAATTTGATTATTAAAAAAATTATGTGATTAATAAAATTATAATTTGATTAATGAAATAATAATTTGATTATTAAAAAGATGATTTGATTAATGAAATTATAATTCGATTAATAGAATAACAATTTGATTAATAAAATAATGATTTTCTTAATGAAATTATAATTCGATTAATAAAATAATAATTTGAATTATAAGATAATGATTTGGGTAATGAAATTATAATTCTATTAATAAAATAACAATTTGATTAATAAAATAATGATTTGATTAATGAAAATAAAATTCGATTAATGAAATAATAATTTGATTACTAAAAAGATGATTTGATTAATGAAATTATAATTCGATTAATAAAATAACAATTTGATTAATGAAATAATGATTTGATTAATGAAATTATAATTCCATTAATAAAATAATAATTTGAATTATACGGTAATGATTTGATTAATGAAATTATAATTCCATTAATAAAATGACAATTTGATTAATAAAATAATGATTTGATTAATGAAATTACAATTCGATTAATAAAATAACAATTTGATTAATAAAATAATGATTTGATTAATGAAATAATTCGATCAATAAAATAATGATTTGATTCACTGATTAAAAAAGTATTGGCAAGTAGACCCATACGTAGGCTTAACTTTATTGACTGTATCTATGACCTTTTGTGATTAGATCATAGACTGAACTCTAAATACAGTGCTGTAACTATAACTTGTGATTTAATGTTAAATCCCGAAAACTAACATTTAGTTTAGTGAAAAAAAATTGAAAACCAACATCATTAATATTGATACTAGTATTATTATGACTAATTTTGATAGTGATAATACAGGAAACACCGCTTCAGAATTGTGGGTTCAAAGACGAACATAGTAATAACAACATTGGCGTTGTCATCCGACATATTAATCATAAGGACGAACCAGCCTAATTGGTTTTGAAATTACAGATTTGCTATGAGATCAGCCGTTGTGTAATAACTACATTTTATCGAGGAAACTACTGGATTACCATGAGGGATTCTCTCTCTCTCTCTCTCTCTCTCTCTCTCTCTCTCTCTCTCTCTCTCTCTCTCTCTCTCTCTCTCTCTCGTATATGATGTCATGTATCTGTTTGAATTTAGAGTTTGGAAACCTCAATTGAATTTAAAAGATTTAATAGGATTACTCTCTCTCTCTCTCTCTCTCTCTCTCTCTCTCTCTCTCTCTCTCTCTCTCTCTCTCTCATATGATGTCATGTATCTGTTTGAATTTAGAGTTTGGAAACCTCAATTGAATTTAGAAGATTAAATAGGATAACCTCTCTCTCTCTCTCTCTCTCTCTCTCTCTCTCTCTCTCTCTCTCTCTCTCTCTCTCTCTCTCTTATATGATGTCATGTATCTGTTGAATTTAGAGTTTGGAAACCTCAATTGAATTTAGAAGATTAAATAGGATAACCTCTCTCTCTCTCTCTCTCTCTCTCTCTCTCTCTCTCTCTCTCTCTCTCTCTCTCTCTCTCTCTTATATGATGTCATGTATCTGTTTGAATTTAGAGTTTGGAAACCTCAATTAAATTTAAAAGATTTAATAAGATAACCTCTCTCTCTCTCTCTCTCTCTCTCTCTCTCTCTCTCTCTCTCTCTCTCTCTCTCTCTCTCTCTCTCTCTCTCTCTCTCTCTCTCTCTCGTATAGGATGTCATGTATCTGTTTGATTTTAGAGTATGGAAACTTCAATTGAAATTAGAAGATTTAATAGGATAACCTCTCTCTCTCTCTCTCTCTCTCTCTCTCTCTCTCTCTCTCTCTCTCTCTCTCTCTCTCTCTCTCTTATATGATATGTCATGTATCTGTTTGAATTTAGAGTTTGGAAACCTCAATTGAATTTAAAAGATTTAATAGGATAACCTCTCTCTCTCTCTCTCTCTCTCTCTCTCTCTCTCTCTCTCTCTCTCTCTCTCTCTCTCTCTCTCTTTCTTTGAATTTAGAGTTTGGAAACCTCTATTGAATTTAAAAGATTTAATAGGATAACCTCTCTCTCTCTCTCTCTCTCTCTCTCTCTCTCTCTCTCTCTCTCTCTCTCTCTCTCTCTCTCTCTCTCTCTCTCTCTGTCTTTGAATTTAGAGTTTGGAAACTTTAATTGAATTTAAAAGATTTAATAGGATTACTCTCTCTCTCTCTCTCTCTCTCTCTCTCTCTCTCTGTTTTAATTTAGTTTGGAAACCTCGATTGAATTTAAAAGATTTAATAGGATAACCTCTCTCTCTCTCTCTCTCGCTCTCTCTCTCTCTCTCTCTCTCTCTCTCTCTCTCTCTCTCTCTGCCAAATCGTTGTTACGCTAAGTATATGTTTTAGAGTAAATACGGCCTGATATGCTTTGCATGTTGCACGCATGCGCTGAATTAAAAAAAAAAATCCACGATAAATACCATTTACATTTCGGGTTCTCCCGTTTTCAAATCACAAGCATTACGTTGTTTGCGATATGATTAGGAGTATTCCAACCTCCCTCATGACTGATGCAAACCGTCATTTACCGATATTAAACTCTGGGGCCCAGCGGAACTGCGCAGGGCCGATGGCCGCTATAATAGATCGCTTATTACGGTTTTGTCGGGAACGCCAAAGTATGTTGCGTGTAGTAAATAATTTTTTATTTTTTTTTTTATTGCTTTTTCCAAATGAATGAAAGTCTAGATGATAGGGTTTGATCTGCAATAATTGAAAAGGAGGTCCCGGATATTTGCAGAGCGTTCTGCTGTTTTGAAATTAGCTTTTAATTTAAATTTCCAAAGTTGTTTCGGTCAGTTTCCGAATAGAAGGTTTTTAATGTAATTAGATAAGTGAATTTCTATTGTTTTGTTTGTGAGTTTTTTATAATATGTAACTTATTGCAGGGTGGTTATGTGAAGTGAGAATATAGCTGATTGAAATTTAATAGATTTTTAAGCTAAATGTATAATAATTTAAGAGGCAGAACAGTATTAAAGCATTGCTTCAGGATCTATCCTTAGATGTCACTTACTTAATAAGAATACAGTAATTACTTAAATACATGTAAATCGTCTTACCTTGAAAAGGATATCCCGAAAATATGGGTCGAATCGTCATCTTGATTATTTCTGTCACAGGTGCGCGCTCACTGGACTTTTCAAAAAACAAAAGCCGCACTATTATCTCCCACCTTTTCCCAGGAAGTCAACTTCGTCTTTCCAGGACTTACTAAACTTCACGTTGCCGTACAACTAAACTCCTAGAGCCTCTCTCTCTCTCTCTCTGTCGGTATATCTCAAGAAACTGTCCACCAGAGAGATGCTGTAGAGGCTTATTGCACCACCCACCGACCCAGGTGTCAAACTACAAGGCGGTACACTTGCCCCTCTACTTTTTGGCTTGGCTGACTCCGCCCCCTCGCAGCATCCCTATTGGAGGGCTCCCGGAGCGGCGTCTCTGATGTGGAGATGGCGCCTTCTCATTGGCTAGCCGGGGAGGAAGGTGGTGATTGGGTGGGCGGGGCTTAGAAAACCTGCCAGGTTCGCCATCGACGTGGGGGGTAAGATTTCCCCTTGACGAAACATTCCTCTGTATGATCAGAATGTATTTTTGTTATTGGGTTTGATATTTGTGTTCATGTCGATCTTTGCGTACAAATAAGTGGAAGGCTGAGCTTGAAGATTAGTAAATATTCGAGCCCATACAAATTTGAGTGAAAGTAATATTTCTATAGTAATTTAGAGTCATATGCCAGCCATATATATGGAATTGTGTATATGTATGATTTTGTTTGGATGTATGATATTTATGTACACTGACACTGGAAGACTTTCATGTATATATTCATACTTATATAATAAGGAACAAACAAACATACACGCGTGTAGCCTATATATGTATATATATATATATATATATATATATATATATATATATATATATATATATATATGTATGTATGTATATATGTATTATAACCACGGAAGGGAAAATGAAAAGACTTGATTGGAGTTAATATTTTCGTCTTATTTTGGTATCATTGAACTCAATGAGAATAAATATAAAATTGTATCGCATTTTGTACTGGAGAATGTGATTCCAAAATTCTCACTTTCTCGATGATTCCATATAAGAAAGATTTTAGAAAAAAGGAAAATACAGGATTAATGGAAAACCGTTTAAATTGCGACCTTAGGTACAGGTAATTAAGAAGGATTTGATAATATATCTCTAGGTAAAGCCATTATTATTATTACTATTATTATTATTATTATTATTATTATTATCATTATTGTTATTATTATTATTATTATTATTATTATTATTATTATTTGCTAGGATGTAACCCTAGTTGGAAAAGTAGGATGCTGTAAGCCCAGAGGCTCCAACAGGGAAAATAGCCCAGTGAGGAAAGCAACCAAGGAAAATTAGAATATTTTAAGAACAGCGACAACACCAAAATAAATATTTCCTATATAAACTATAAAAACGTTAACAAAAGCAAGAGGATTAAAAATAAGATAGAATAGTGTGCTCGAGTGTATCCTCGAAAATTAAAATATATTAAGAACAGCAAGAACACCAAAATAAATATTTCCTAATTAAACTAAAATAACTTTAACAAAGCAAGAGGAAGAGAAATAAGATATGATAGTGTATCCTCAAGCATTAACTTGGATTATTTTCTTCTCCCTCTCTTTTTGTTTGCTGACATGCATGTTATCATCATTGTTAAGCGTTAATTCTATTCTGATTTTGTTACCCAGACCTTAGAACTCTGTGTCAACCTGCTATTATTGCATATCTCATCTTTTTTTTTACCGATGTCAAAAGTGTAAGATCACTGTACCCTTATTGTAACTCTGTATATGGCTTTTGCTGAAATAAAGATTATTATTATTATTATTATTATTATTATTATTATTATTATTATTAATTTGGATTGTCCTGTTCTGTAAACAGATTCTATAACTTAATCTTAGCTAAAGCATTATTAATAAGTCCCATAGAGACGCCATCTTGTGCTGTTTTGTTCTTCCGGAAATGCCTTTACAGGTTTAGCCGACATAAAACTAATTACATTCTGAACAAGGAATGTTATTTATTACATATTATCATGTTCAGAGCAGTTTAAAACCAACATCTTTATTATGTACAATTATATTTCATCACAACACACACACACACACACATATATATATATATATATATATACATATATATATATATATATATATATATATATATATATATATATATATAATTATATTTATGTATATATATATATATATATATATATATATATATATATATATATATATATATATATATATATATATATATAAATCTTTTTTTTTTCAAAAGGGATATAACATCTGAAAAAACATATGTGAGATGGTAAATAAAATATATTATTGATTGTTTCTTTTTTCTCTAACTGGACAATATGAAAAGTTTTTTTTTTTTTTTTTTAGCTGTATTCATTCAATTGTTTATAAATGAATATTTGGGATAGCAGAGATTAGTGGCAAATATTTAATAGGAAACTGAATGAATAGTGCTAAGAAAACATTTTAGTGTCCAGTTAGAGCAAGAAGAACCAATAACATAAGCTGTTTGCCATCTCATGAAGACTGTTTTAATTATTTACCTACTTTACTCTGATAAAAATTAGCCGTAAAAAAAACGGTAAAAATCCTGAAATAAAGTTACCGTATTAAAAACGGATATCTTGACGTTAAGGAGTGATATTACAGTCACCATCTTGTACAGGATACTGTAATAACAAAGTAGGGTAGAATTACGATCGCCTGAATTTTGCTGAAATACGGTTGAGAACAGTATATTTATTACGGAGAATCTCCTATTAAAATTACGGTTTTTTTCTAACAGTGTACTTTACGGGCTGTTTTTCTGGTCCTATTCAGCAGGGAACCCTACTGTCTACAGGACCTCAACAGTCATTTCATCATGTTCGTCCGAAAGCATTTAACATTTCACACCGCATATTGCTCATTTATTTTTAAAAAAGACACTATCGAAACACATACAGAACATGAAAGTCTTTAAGATGTCATACCCTTTTGAAGAAACTAGATATAATAGTAGTGTTTAAATATGGTTGTACATTAAAATGAATGTTGATTAAGAATAGCTTAAAAAATGTCAACATTCTAATATGTAATACTCCTTATTCTAGAATGTAACTTGTTTTATGTCGGCCAATCATCTAAAGGCATTTATGTGAGAACAAAACCGCATAAGCTGACCGCTTCACTATACAGTGTGTGTATATATATATATATATATATATATATATATATATATATATATATATATATATATATATATATATATATAAATATACATATATATATATATATATATATATATATATATATATATATGTATACATATATATATATATATATATATATATATATATATATATATATATATATATATATATATATATACACACATATATATATCGCCATGATCAGCAAAGATTTACTAGCCAGGGCCACTTATATTAGGTTGGTTTGCTGTAAGCGGTCAAACGAAAATTCTCAATCCGCACTGACCAGCGTGGTGATGAAAAATGGCCAAATCCCAGACATGAATTAACATGTCTGAGGCCTTTGCCTTGGTGGGGGCTAGAAGCGGCTATATTTGTTGTTGTTGTTGTTGTTGTTATATATATATATATATATATATATATATATATATATATATATATATATATATATATATATATATATATATATAAAGTGAATCTTGACATCCAACTTCTTTATCCTACTTAGCCGGACATTGTGATGTGTTAACCAGAGCGCGTCTTGTATTTCCCATAGCACATTCGTGTTAACTTCTTTTTCGGTCATTGGTATTATATAACTAGTGTATCCGACCCGGAGGGACAGGGGGAGGTCGAACAGTCATATGTTTAGCAATGCTGCTCAGAGTAACAGGGTAGGAATATATACAGTATATAATTATATGTAGACAGAAGTTTGCTCTTTATTATATAGGGGAGATGAGTCCCACCTTCAGTATTGAAGAAAATAGAGCAATATTAAGAAATTCCCTCCTTTACATAATGCACAACATTATTGCATCATTTTTCATTATCATTTGCAAATGATAATTGCCCGTTGAGGTCAGTAGTGATGTGTTGTAGTATGTAGTGAATGTTAGACTTCATTATCCTTTTGTCTACGGGGATAGTAGACATACAATTTAATTAATAAACGAAGAGTTCTACCATTAAAGTAGGTAAATTGAATTTACCTTTATTAATATGTAGTTTGCAGTGGTGAAAGTTTATTCATATCTTTAATTATTGCCTTTTATTTCTGATTGATTAATATTTTATTGATGTGTGAAGTTGATTGCATTGTTATTATTATTATTATTATTATTATTATTAGTAGTAGTAGTAGTTGTAGTAGTAGTAGTAGTAGTAGTAGTAGTAATGATATTTATGATAATAATAGCATCGTAATGCATTAATTTTTAAATCCAAATATGCAAAATTAACTATGCTTTATTAACAATAGGTCACTGGAAAGGTATCCCTAGTTTCATCTGCGAGAGAGAGAGAGAGAGAGAGAGAGAGAGAGAGAGAGAGAGAGAGAGAGAGAGAGAGAGAGAGATAGTGTATAATTACTACACATATCACCACGGCTGTCTTATGGCGATTAGTTAACTATCTAGAGACAAACGAACCCAGGTTTCCCGTTTTCTAGATGAGTCATCGGGGTACACTAATCTATTTTTTTACTTTGTGACATTTGTTTTGTACTTTCTTTGTTTTTATGTATCATAATTGGCTTGAGTGATGAAACCGTATAGTTTTTCTTGGAAGAACAGCTACCATAAGTGTAGGCTAGAGGTTGTTGCAAAGACAGCTACCACAACTATAGATTATTGCAAGAAAAGCTGTCGAAAATCAAAACTACAGTTGCAAAAACAGTTACTCCAACTATAGACTATTTGCAGTAATGTCTATCAGGACTATAGATTGTAACAAGCACAGCATCCACAACTATAGATTATTGTAAGAAAAGCTGTCAAAAGTCAAGACTACAGATTTGTTAAAACGGTTATCGCAACTATAGAGTAATGCAATAATGTCCACCAGAACTATAGATTGTAACGCACAGGTACCACAACTATAGATTATTGCAAGAAAAGCTGTAAAAACTAGTGACAAAAAACGATTACTGAAATTATAGAATATTACAGTAATGTCTCCCAGAACTAGAGATTGTTAAAAGCACATCTACCAGAACTATAGATTATTGCAAGAAAAACTGTCAAAACTACAGAGTTGGAAAACCGGTTACTGTAAGTGTAGACCATTGTAACGTCGGCCAGAGCGATGAATTGTAGCATGCACAGCTACCATAGCTGTAGATTATTGCAAGGGAAGCTGTCAAAACTATAGCTTATGGCAAGGAAGAGCTACTTAACAATAAATTATTGCAATAAGATCCACCAGAACTGTAGAATGTATAAAGCCTCCTACTACAACAATATAATTTTGCAATAATGGCTACTAAAACTATAGATTATTGCAAGGGTATCGACCACAATACTTTAAAGTTTGGTTTTAGTATCAAGTTACATGTGTAGGTTTCGGGTTAATGTGCAAGAGTGCCAGGTTTTCGATGGTATTTTAATTGTAATTTTATTATTCCTATTTACATTAAAATTAATGACAGTTTGATCAGTATGAACAAAAAGAGATTAAATCTTTCCCTGTATTTAACTTTCTGAGATATATTTATCAATATATGAAATATATGCAAGGGAATTGATGGAATGAATTGCAGACTGCAATAAAAGAAAATGATATAAATCGAATTGATGATGAATCAAAAAATGCCAAAATATAAGATATAGAAGAAAATTGGTGGGAACAGAAGATTCTCTCGTTTTCAACATCAATAATATTTATTTGTTTTCAACATCAATAATATTTATTGGACGTTTTCAACATCAATAATATTTATTTGTTTTCAACATCAATAATATTTATTTGTTTTCAACATCAATAATATTTATTGGACGTTTTCAACATCAATAATATTTATTTGTTTTCAACATCAATAATATTTTTTGGTCGTTTTTAACATTAATAGTATTTTTTGGACGTTTTTAGCATCAATAATATTTTTTAGCCGTTTTCAGCATCAATAATAGTTTTGGGAAGTTTTCAACATCAATAGTATTTTTTCGACGTTTTAAACATTAATAATATTTTTTGGACGTCTTCAACATCAATAATTATTATTTGCTTTCAACATTAATAATATATTTGGACGTTTTCAACATTAATAATATTTTTCTTGTCAGAAACCAAGATTCCCTAATCACATTAGAATCAATTATCAAAACTCCAAAATCAAATCATTGTTCTCTAGTCTTAGGTACTGTAGTGCCAGATCCTCTTTACCATGGTCTTCCATTGTCTAGGGTTAGAGTTCTCTTGCTTGAGGGTACACTCGGGCACACTGTTCTCTCTTATTTGGATTTTGAAACCATTTGGGAATCCAGTAACCAGACCTCGATTCTGAAATCATTTTGGAATATAGTCTAGAGACCTCGATTACGAAACCATTTGGTAATCCAGTAACCAGACCTCGATTCTAAAACCGGTTAGAAATCTTGTAACCAGACCTCGTTTCCGAAACCATTTTGGAATCCAGTAGCCGGACTTCGATTCTGAAATAATTTTGGAATCCAGTAACCAGACCTCATTTCGGGAACCATTTTGGAATCTAATCCTTAGACCTCAGTTCTGAAACCATTTAGGAATCTTGTAACCAGGCCTCGATTCTGAAACCATTTAGGAATCTTGTAACCAGACCTCGTTTCTGAAACCATTTTGGAATCCAGTAACCAGACCTCGATTCTGAAATCATTTTGGAATGTAGTCAATAGACCTCGATTTTGAAACCATTTTAGAATCTAATTACCAGTCCCCCGACCTAGGTTCGCAAAGCAAATGGGAATTCAACACAAGAGCAGAATAACATACCCGGAATATCATGTGCCCAAGGTCTTTTAATAACGATGCGAAGGATGTGGGATAATAATTACCCTAATATAAGAATTATCCATAATCTTATAATTATGGCTTGTAGTGTTTGCGTGCCAATTCGATCACGTGATCTTGCGGATTTGTCATCGAAGAAAATTTGCGTTATTTGCAAATTGCAAGTTTTGTTTTTCGGATTTCTTATTAAGAATAATTTTGTTGACTTCTAACATAGAGAATCGAAGTCTAGAAAGTAAAACGAAAGTTCTTGGGTACCACCTACTATCCCTACTCTTCAGCTTCTCTTAACTTTTTCTTGATAGTGAAACTGTATGGTCCCCCCCCTCCCCCTCCCCCCAGTTACACATGGGGTACTAAATGACCTCCTCGGCCACTGTTTAAATGTTTAAAGGCAGCTCATGAATGGCAGGGGCAAGGAACAGTGACATTGCCTGTCGAGCAGGACAATGCCCTAGAGACTGACCATATTACATATGATCAGCGCCCAAGCCCCCTCTCCACCCAAGGTAGGACCACGGAGGGCCAGACAATGGCTATTAATGACCCAGCAGATAGACCTATAGGCTCCCCCAAACCCCCAATACTTAGCTCACAAGGATGTGGAGGTTGCAGCGACTAAAGACACTAATGAGTTTGAGCGGGACTCGAACCCCAGTCTGGCGTTCACCAGTCAGGGACGTTACCACATCGGCCACCACAACCCCAAATTATGAAATTCAATCTTAGTGTTCCAACAACGCCTCATGATGACCATTTACTTAAATACTTTCATATCTCTTTGCGAAAGATTATAGAGGCCTACTTGGGTTAGACATACAGCCTTGTAATAGATTACTTATTATTATTATTATTATTATTATTATTATTATTATTATTATTATTATTATTAAAAAGTCACCTGTAGAGTTTTCACGATATTTTGAAGAAGTATCATAATTGCTTCAGGTATTAAAAAATCCTTCTATTACCCTTGTCATAGATTTTAAAAGCTGGGAAGTTTTTGAACATCGCAATTTTGCTTTAACTTTCCAATATATTGTTTAGATATTTTGTAAGTGACAGCTTGTGCGCTCTCATCATCATCATCATCATCATCATCATCATATTCCATCCTTTGACAAACAAACACACACACACACACACACATATATATATATATATATATATATATATATATATATATATATATATATGTGTGTATATATATATATATATGCACACATATATATGTATATATAATCAAATAACCCTTATATTTTTTATACATTAATCTCTGGATTCTCTTAACGACCTCGGGATCAATGTGCAAAATTTATCATATATATATATATATATATATATATATATATATATATATATATGAATATATTTATATATATATATATATATATGTATATATATATATATATATATATATATATATATATATATATATTTAAAGTAATTTTTACTACGGAAGATCGCTCACCGAGTAATGAGTTTCAGAAATATGTATATATTAGTGTTAATGACGATAATAAAAATATCATTTAAATTATACTCTTATAGCGGCGAAAGTTAACGAAAATTCCAGGAAATTCAACTTTTTCTTCCATTTCGTAAAAGTTTGAGAATAAGCATCCATTTTGTAAGAGAACTTGTCGACCCTGTGTCTTTATAGGCATTTCCTCCTTTTTATGAATGAAGTCTTACGTGCGTAACTTATCCGGTGTTTATAGTAAAGTTTCTGCAAAGTAAAATCTCGAATTGTTGGGAAATCCGTAGTGGATATTATTATTATTATTATTATTATTATTATTATTATTGTTAGTACTTTATAAGCTACAACCCCAGTTGGAAAAAAGGGTGCTATAAACCCAGGGTCCCCTACATGGAAAATAGCCCAGGGAGGAAAAGAAACAAGGAGAAAATATTTTAAGAAGAGTAACAACATTAAAATAAATATTTCCTATATAAACTATAAAAAACTTTTTTAAAACAAGAGGAAGAGAAATTAGATGGAATAGTGTGCCCGAGTGTACCCTCAAGCAAGAGAACTCTAACCTAAGACAGTGGAAGATGTCTTTGATATGTAAAGTACAGATGATGAAGAATGTTGCATTCAGCCTAAATAAGAGTTAAGAGAGAAACAATCGAGGTATATAACTGAATATTTGGCAGAATTCACATATAATTATTATTATTATTATTATTATTATTATTATTATTACTATTATTATTATTATTATTATCTATGCCACAGTCCTAGTTGGAAAAGCTGGATGCTATACGCCCAGGGCTCCTACAGGGAAAATAGCCCAGTGAGGGAAGGAAATAAGGAAACAGGTAGAATAGTGTGCCCGAGTGTACCCTCAAGCAAAAGAACTCTAACCCAAGACAGTGGAAGGCCATAGTACAGAGGCTATGGCACTACCCAAGCCAGAGAACATTGATCGGCTCGCTAAAGTTTTATGGGTGTAAGGTTGAAATTTCATTAAATTCTGTGAACCCATTCTTAACACATCCCTTTGTAACACCTCCTTACATCGTTAGATGAGGTAATGACCCATTTGGCAATGAATAAGTAAATCAACCTAATTCAAAAGTCAAGCTGGAAGACTTTGAAACTTGTTTATTACATTACTTTCTTCCTCGAACCATTGGTCAGTGGCATGTTCTCTGCTTAATTGACTTAATTGGTCTTATGCCAGTATGTGTTACTACACGGAGATTGCCCCTTACGTGATGCTAAGTCGTTGAAGTGAATAATGCTAAAAATTAGTAAGAAAAAGAAGCTTATTAATCTAATTATTAATGCCTTATAAGTAGCTTGGAGGTAGACCTCTGAATTTGACCTGGGCAACGTCTTGCTTTATAGTTATATTGTTCGATTAAGATGACATTGGGTTAACTTGGGTTTAGTAATTTATCGTAGTGGTTATGTGGTTAATGCATAGAATTCTTTTTAATTGTAAAAAAAAAATAGTATATTAAACGTGATTGGTCCCCTAAAAAGGTATTGCTTCTCTTCATGTTCATTTTCTCTTATATGGAATTCACAAATGGGAAAGGGAAATGAGATCACTCCAACGTACGTTTTAAAACTTGAATTTCCTGTGAAACTCTTCTTTTATTAAGTCTCGTATTTGATTCTTAAAACTACTTACTACTTTTTCCGTCAGACTTTGGTAGGATATGTGATCGGACACAAACTATATTCCAACCATTTAGCAAGATTCTGGAATAGAGGGTTATGGTAGCCTATTGGAAACGTCCATGCCTGGCAATATGCTGGACAGGGATTCAAACCCGCTCAAGCTAGATATTTTCTTGTATTGTCTGCAACCGTACCATTCTTGTGAGAGAAGGATGGTGTCCCGGTTTGGGAAGCCTATAAATCTACTTGCCGAGTTATCAGCAGTCATTGTTTGGCCCTCCATGGTCCTAGCTTGGGGGGAGAGAGGCCTTGGGCGCTGATCATGTGTATGTATGGTCATACTCTGAGGCATTTTTTTTTTTTGAAAGGTCTCTCATGAATGACAGAGGCAAGGGACAGTGACATTGCCCTAGCAAGCAGGACAGTGTCCTAGAAACTGACCATATATTGTTTGATCAGCACCCAAGCCTCCTCTCACCCCAAGCTAGGACCAGGGTGGGCCAGGCAGTGACTGCTTATGACTCAGCAGATAGAACTATAGGCTCCGCCAAACCCCCCAACCTTACCTCAGAAGGATAAGGTTGCAGACACTAATGGCACTAACAAGTCTGAGCGGGACTCGAACCCCCGACTGGCAAACACCAGGCGGAGACGTTACCAATCAGGCCACAACAACCCTTAAACCTAAGATTGTCATTTAATCGCTAACCAATTTTAAAATCTTTAGTATTCGTCAGCTGGACATATTGGGTCTATGCATGTCTTCCCGAACATCCCATTTCCTCTCTCAGCCGCTGACGTCTAAACTCAACAGCCTCCTAGAGTCCTAAGACGCAGGCAGATGCGGGACATGGCAGGGGAGCTCGGGGGGAACGGGGGAGGGCGTGGGACTCCTGCTGGCGCCGACGGCGCTGAGGTCGCATGCGGGCAACCGATCATTTTCAAGCGGCCCTCATCCTGTATTCATCTTTCTGCGGACACTTCGACCTTCGACGGGCGATCTTATCTCTGCTAATGTCTGTTATCTTGAGCAATACTTGTTATCGGGGGTGGCCAGCCAAGAGCAATTATTACACCAGCCACTGGATATGGCGAGAAACTCCTTCAATTTTTTATCTGTAAATGGAGTTTTATTTGGTTCTAGATTTATATGTCAAGTTTTTTTTCTTGTATTATGCCGTATTTGATGTCTTAATATGAAATATTGTTCGTGGAAGAGTGGAAATTCACTTACACAGTAAGTTAAAACTGGCGTTTTTGATTTCTTGAATTCTTGAATTAACATATTGTAAACTTGCGACCTTACGAAGAAGTGTTTTATAGAACAATTTGTTATGAAATCTAACTTTTTTTAACTGGAAAGCTTTTATTTAATTATTCCCGAACAATTGTTTTCTTTGAAATGTGTTCCAGAGAGCTTTTTGTTGTGTATTTTTGTATTTGTAACTTAAAATATGGACATTTTCTATGTAATTATCACAGTATGAAATGTTTAATCCCAACATCTGACTTTTACATACATCTAATTTGCACAGTTATCTTAGCTTTGCAAATTGGAAGAAGCAGAAAGAATATAAATATTCACATCAAGTTTTTTTTTTTGCTTTTTTTTTGCGTAGACTTTCCATCCGGATGAATTCCAGCTTTATGGCCATAAAATGTTGCTACAGCTATATAATGGAAAAAGAGGATTTAGATACACCTAGCTGCCAGTATTATGCATGGGTTTTGTTCCAACAGTTTATATATATATATATATATATATATATATATATATATATATATATATATATATATATATATGAATATATTCATACACATAAATACATACGTATATATACATACTGTGTATATATATATATATATATATATATATATATATATATATATATATATATATATATATATATATATATATATATATTTATGTATGTTTTGAATATATATATATATATATATATATATATATATATATATATATACATATACATATATATATATATATATATATATAATATATATATATATATATATATATATATATATATACATGCTTATGTATGCATGTTTGTGCGTGTGCGTCTGGGTGTGAAACAAATTGTATGGTATGTTCTCCCACTAAAAACCTCATTTGTGCAAATCTTGGTGTTTGACAACCATGACGAGAGGCGGAGAGAGAGAGAGAGAGAGAGAGAGAGAGGGGAGACAAAGAGGCAACTTTCAAATAAATACATCGACCCCCACTTTCAAGCAACCTTTGGCCTTCCATCAAATCATAAAGGAGTCTTTTCCTTTAGTCGAGGAGTTCCTTCACTCAAAACTTCCTTCCTGTTCCTTCAACCGCCCACCCAATATGGCGTCCCATGCTTTTTGGCTCGTTCGACGCCCGGCGTTGGCGGCTGTCATCTTAATCAGCGGATTTTCGGACCCGATAAAGAAGCAGCTAATGGGGCGACTCTAATATCCTCCTCAGATATAATTGAAAGGTTTCCGATTCGCCGCTTTGCTTGGTCAACGGCTATGGGCGGCTACTTCCCTCCTAGCCCCCCCCCCCCCTCTCCCCCTCTCTCCCGGACTCCTTAATCCTCATGTCCCTTGTTATAAGGCCTATAACATAGGCCCTCAAAGCCCCCATTGTGTAGTTTTGTAATTATGAAAGTTCACGGGATGTAAAGCTCAATTTTGTAGTTTGGTAGGATTTGGTGTTTGGGAAAGTGGCTCTCTCGGTACTTTGCCGGTGTTTATTTAAAGAGATTTTTCGCCAATTGTCGCGTAATTTATTTTTATTTAGACATTTTACGTAAATTTTTGAAGGGGGGGGGGTTAGGGTGCCTAATGAATGAAGGCTTCATTTCGTTATATTGAAATAAAGGAATTTGAATGAAATTTAGATCTTTTATAGAATTTTCTTTCAAGATTCACCGTATACTGTGCAGCTTTGTGTCGCCAGGTAATTTTACTGTTAAGTTAGCGTTCTTTAATAATTGAGAGAGAGAGAGAGAGAGAGAGAGAGAGAGAGAGAGAGAGAGAGAGAGAGAGAGAGAGAGAGAGAGAGAGTTAGAGATATTCCATTATAAGACATAATGTAAGAAATATAGAATGTAAAGAATAAGAACTTGCCAGTGAAAATACGTGATTGAAATTTAAAGAGAGAGAGAGAGAGAGAGAGAGAGAGAGAGAGAGAGAGAGAGAGAGAGAGACGAGAGAGAGAGAGAGAGAGAGAGAGAGAGAGAGAGAGAGAGAACGTTTTTTTACTTTATATGAATGATTAATTCTTTTGAAATTTAGTGAATCGTAACATTTATTCGCAACATTAATTTTCGATTTCATTTAGATAATACATAACCTCCACGTAGTAAGACAAAATTAAAACCCTCAGCTATACATTCATTTATAAAATCGTCATAGTTTTAGCATGAAATGTTCTGAAATTTATTAATAAAAGTTGCTGTAGAATCCTGCTCATTGTATTTTGTATTCCATCTCTTATTTTTTATGGGTTTTGTTCATGTTATTATTATTATTATTATTATTATTATTATTATTATTATTATATTTATTATTATTATTATTATTATTATTACTAGCCAAGCTTTAACCCTAGTTGGAAAAGCAAGATGCTATATGCCCAAGGGCTCCAATAGGGAAAAATAGCCCAGTGAGGAAAAGAAATAAGGAAATAAATAAATGATGAGAATAAATTAACAATATATCATTCTAAACACAGTAACAGCGTCAAAACAGATATGTCCTATATAAACTATTAACAACGTCAAAAAACAGATATGTCATATATAAACTATAAAAAGACTCATGTCAGCCTGGTCAACATGAAAATATTTGCTCCAACTTTGAACTTTTGAAGTTCTACTGATTCAACTACCCGATTAGGAAGATCATTCCACAACTTGGTAACAGCTGGAATAAAACTTCTAGAATACTGTGTAGTATTGAGCGTCATGGTGAAGGCCTTGCTATTAGAATTAACTGCCTGCCTAGTATTACGAACAGGAAAGAATTGTCCAGGGAGATCTGAATGTAAAGGATTATGTAATAATAGCTATACCAATACATAGAAAAAGAAAAATGTTCAGACATCATAAAGATCCCGATACAGCTCGAAAATAGAGACACGTAGAGGTAGGAAATCCTCTTGACAAATAATTTTATTGGTATGGAAAACTCATTTCTCTTTTTTCTTCTAAGGTTTCTTCTTAATCTAATTAGTTGATTAACATGAGACAAGATATTCATCTTTTATTTATTTACCCCCTTTTTTTTCTGTGTCAAAAACATTATTTGATAAGAAACCCAGGGATTACTTTTTTCATTATTGATTATACGAAGACAAGATATTATTATTCTATTTCTTTTTTTGTTTGGTCAAAAACTATTTTATAAGAAAATAGGAGATTACTTTTCAGAAATTAATTGGTTGTATCAAATATTTATTGGTACGAACATAATAGTTCATCATCATCATCAATCATCATCATCTCCTACCCCCCATTAACACAAAGGGCCTCCCCAAAACTAACAATTATATTGATTCTTTTTTATTTAATTGTATCACTAATAGTCTAGCGTTGTTTTGTTAACCAAATGATCAATGCATTTAGAAGAAAATTAGGGATACTCTTCAAAAAAGATTTGCTTTCAATTTGTTTCAAATATTTTTTCGATAAAAAACAGTCGCAAACTGGAATAGTTACATTGATTTTTAGAGGTAGGAGCGATTGTTAAAGCATATGATTATCATAGTGTAAGGAGTTCACTTTCATTAATACGTTTACACATTTACGTAGAGATAGCCTACATTTGCATGAAGTATAAACAAATACTTAATATGTGTTGATTTTTATGGTTTATTCAACATAGTTGACACACTTTCTTATGCAATTCAAGAAGTCTCTCTCTCTCTCTCTCTCTCTCTCTCTCTCTCTCTCTCTCTCTCTCTCTATGTATATATATATATATATATATATATATATATATATATATATATATATATATGTATATGTATATATATACATATATATATATATATATATATATATATATATATATATATATATATATATATATATATACACCTATATATCTACACACAGGAATAATTGAACAACCTCAGTTTGTTTAAAAAGCTAACATATTACGTTGGTAAAATATTCTTTTAAGTAAAAAATATAGTAATTTAATCATCTTTATTCAGTGAAAATTTTGTCACCTCCATTCGACGAAATACAGTAAGTTCTACTCCATGTAGGTGTTTTCTAATTAGTATATAAAAAAGGAAAGATTTTTCTATATTAAGTTGACATTATGGACTCACGGCCTCCTGTTCTCTGAAGCAATCCGATGACGAAGAGAAAGACTATTTTTGTTTTTTCGAAGATTTCTTACAAAGAAATGCTTGTTGTCGTATTTTTAAGCTTTGTAGCACATCTCTCTTCGTGGCCAAGTGGTATGTCACTGTTGATACAAGTTTCGTGGACCAGGGTTCGATTCGCGGCCAGTCAGAAGCTATTGTCTTTGAGTGGTTTCGCCTTGGGCTCTGATCCCGAGGTCGGTAAGAGAATCCAGACATTAATGTAAAGTATATGGCTTATTTGAATACCCTTGACTATGAACAGAGTCCCGTATAAGAATAATAAAGAACTCCAAGTAATTTTTCCTCTCTAGGAAAAGAGAAAAGGTTTGATCAAGACCTGCTCTATATAATTGTCATTCGTCTTCGTATTTTAGTGGTGTTTTTTTATTTCTTATTGTACACGCTTTTGTCTCGAATCGGACCACCTCGGGTGTGTAGAGTGGGTCATTTCAGGTCATTAAAGGGGCGGAGAGTGTGACCCACACAGGGAGCAATAAGTATCCTCGACCACCTCACTCCCCTCCTCCTACCTCGCCATTTCCGTTTCCCTCCCCCCCTAACATAACCCAGGAGGGGGTCCTCCTCCCGGTGGGGGAAACCAACCAAATGGAGACGGGCCCTCCCTTGGGACATCTCAAGTTGAAATGTACCGAAATGACCTTCATTAAAAGAGCTTCTGGAACAATTGAGCCAAAAGGAATTTGACGAAGACCGAGAAACCGAAAAAAGAGATTTCATGGGCGGAGAGATATTTCTGGTTTGACTCGTTCCGTTGTGTTTATCGATCATCAAACCGAAAACCCAATGATTCGAGAAAATTGAAAAAGCCCGAGAGGTGGAGTCGAAGAGAGGTCCTGTCAATGACCTGTTTTGATTTGATGGTCTGGCGATTGGCTTCGGCCAGCCTTTGTGGACAGATGGACGTGTGATTCTTGGATTGGTGTCCGGCTGTATCTTGATGGTTTTTGATGGATGAACTGACGGGTTAACGATGGTATCGGAGGACATGATGAAAATACAAGCTCATTATAGCAAAGAATGATGGAGGAGGAGGAGGAGGAGGAGGAGGAGGAGGAGGAGGAGGGAGGAGGAGGAGGAGGAGAAGGAGGAGGAGGAGGAGAAGGAGGAGGAGGTATGCGAAGAAGATTGATGGTACGATGATTAGTTATTAGTGGTGATTAAAATTCTGAAGATTAGTTTGAGGGCAGCGAAATATTGGAATATTTGGTTAGAATTGAAATACAGGAATGTTTGGTTAATAGTGGAATTCTAGAATATTTGGTAATTTTGAAATACAAGAATATTAATTAATGTAATATTCGGGAATTTTGAAATATTGGAATATTTGGTTAGAATCGAAATACTAGAATGATTGGTAATATTGGTATACTGGAATATTGGTTAATAATATAATTTTTGGGAATCCTAAAATACTGCAAATTGGTTAATATTTAAATACTGGAATATTGGGTAATATTGTAATATTAGGTAATATTGGAATATAGGGCAATATTGGAATGTTGGAATATTGTGTAATATTGGAATATTTGGCGATATTTAAATATTGGGTATAACACACACAATCATAACGGAGAAAAGAACCGATTTATGATTATAACAATTATCCAAGTAAGAAAACCTGAAAAAATATCTATATTTATAGCTAAGTGGAAGCTCGTGTATTTAAATATTTCCTAAGCACTCGTAAGCTAATGTCAATGTAACTGAAAATATCCTATATAGATTGTTTTATTATTATTATTATTATTATTATTATTATTATTATTATTATTATTATTATTATTAATTGCTAAGATACGACCCTAATTGGAAAAGCAGGATGGTATAAAGCCCAGGGGCCCTAACAGGGAAAATAGCCCCGTGAGGAAAGGAAACAAGGAAAAATAAAATATTTTAAGAGCAGTAACAACATTAAAATAAATATTTCATATATAAACTTTAAATAATTTAATCAAAATAAGAGGAAGAAAAATTTGATAGAATTGTGTGCCCAAGTGTGCCCTCAAGCAACTATATTCCCCATAAGCATTAATTCCTATTCCTTTGGGTAAAAATGGGAAAAAAATATTGTTAGAGAAGTTAGACAGTCAGTATGACACACAACAAAAGGAATGAAATTATACAAAAAGATAAATGGGGATGGATTTAGTCTATAGCAAATTTTAAAATGGCTGTTTCACCGTAGGATCAGGGAGAGCCAGGCAATGGCTGCTGATGACTCAGTAGGTAGACCTACATGCTCCCTCCAAATCCCCCATCATTAGTTCAAGGATGGTGAGGTTGCAGACACCACAAGAAACTTGTCGAGTTTGAGCGTGGCTCGAACCCCAGTCTGGCAGAACGCTAGGCAAGGACATTTCTAATAAGCTCTTATAGGGTTATACTTACAGCATCCTGCTTTCTCAATTAGGGTTGTAGCTTAGCTAATAATCGTAATAGTAATTACAGTACCATCTTGACAATGATTTTGCCGACAGGAGTAAAGTGATATTATAACATAAACTACAGTATTGTATATGTAAAAAATAATTGTAATTTTTGACGAGAAATAGTGTAAAAAATTTGCCTTTAAATTAAAACATTTATTCTGGAATTCTTAAAAATTTAAACTTGTACGTCAGTTCTCTATCACTGTTTATAGAGTTGAATATTTTGGTATCTTTTTTGTTGATTTTTTATTCTTCAAAACATTACTTCCAGTTGACATAATAATCCAAACAGGCTATACACATTTCCTACAGTTGGTAATAGTACGAATGCTTTGACAAGACAAAATGAAAATCCGTATGTAGACAACTATAGAACTGATTTAGGTTCACGCTCAATGCCCATAAGGGGACCATTTTGCTGTAGTAAACTACCTCTTGAAATAAGAATATGTCTTAATGTTGGGACTGTACCATTCAAAAGGAATCGAGAGAGAGAGTCAAAGTCAAAGTCAAAAACCTTTATTCCATTATAAAATGGTTATTCTGTTACATAACAATATAAATTATTTACATAAAATTCACAATAATTGGATTGTAAAAATCTAGGATATATATATAAATTCAAGTAAAATTTAAAAAATATTGCTTAAGTTTCTTTTTTAATAAATCAGAACTAACATTTATACATTTTCTTATTTCCAGAGGTAGTTTATTCCAGCAAGCTGGGCCCCTTATTGCCATTGAGCGTGAACCCAAATCCGTTCGATAGCTGTCTACATATACATTTTCATTCTGTCTGGTTAATGCATTCCTACAATTACCAACTGTAGGAAATGGATATTCTTTTCTCAAACTTTTAAAAACAAAAACACAAACATCGTACATACACTTTACTTTTAATTTTATCCACTTTAATTGCTGGAGAGAGAGAGAGAGAGAGAGAGAGAGAGAGAGAGAGAGAGAGAGATGGATCCGTGTACAACAATTGTCACTAAATAAAGCTTGCTTTATGGCAGCACGGGCTCTTGCTCCTGAACCACCTTCTAATTATAAGAAAGGAGGAGTAGGCTATTTATGAGAGGACCTGGGGGTACCAGACCAGAACAAAAGAGGAGTAGGTACAGGGAATGGGATGAAAAGGGTATAGAGGCTAAAATGTTTATCCGGTGTCGATACCTCTATCACAATAAATGCAGATGTTAATCTGTGGCTACCTGACCCCAAGATTATTTCCCAGGTAAACTGATCTGTTTAGGCCCCATGGCTGTGATTTACCAGAGGCCTGTAGAATATTGAATGAGAGAGAGAGAGAGAGAGGAGAGAGAGAGAGAGAGAGAGAGGATTTCCTTGGGAGGATAGGACTGTATAGGATGGGAGAGAGTTGGAAAGAGTACTTGGATAGGCAAAATGTATATCTTAGATTTTTACAATCCATTTTTGTTGTAAATTATATGTAAATAATTTATATTGTTATGTAGCAGAATAACTATTTTATAATGGAATAAAACGAGAGAGAGAGAGAGAGAGAGAGAGAGAGAGAGAGAGAGTCTTTTTATTCCACTGTAAAATAGTTATTCTGCTACATAACTATATAAATTATTTACAGATAATTTTACAACAAAAGGGATTGTAAAAATCTAAGATATACATTTTGCCTATCCAAATACTCTTTCCAACTCTCTCCCATTCTATACAATCCTATCCTCCCAAGGAAATCCTCTCTCTCTCTCTCTCTCTCTCTCTCTCTCTCTCGACCCATTTACCTGTCCAAATACTCTTTCCAACTCTCCTATTCTATCCAATCCTATTCTCCCAAGGGCATCCTCCCAACAACCTCTCTCTCTCCTCTCTCTCTCTCTCTCTCTCTCTCTCTCTCTCACCTTTGGTCAGGTATTTATAGCCCCCCCCCTACCCCTCCCCCTCCCCAAGGCCACTGAAATTAATACCGCCTCCCGCTGAGCCACTATTGTGAACATCTTGTTTGGTGGTCTTTCAGCTCGGTCCCCCCAAAATCTTGAGGGCCAGCCGTATCACTGCCGATAGTCGACAGCCATATTAATTATTTGTCGCTTGTGACATTTCATCGTCTATTAGCATACCACACTCTCTCTCTCTCTCTCTCTCTCTCTCTCTCTCTCTCTGTAATATATATCCTAGATTTTTACAATCCATTTACTGTATTGTGAATTTTATGTAAATATTTATATTATTATGTAGTAGAATAACCATTTTATAATGGAATAAAGATTTTCTCTCTCTCTCTCTCTCTCTCTCTCTCTCTCTCTCTGTATATTTATATATATATATTATATATATATATATATATATATATATCCTAGATTTTTACAATCCATTTATTGTGAATTTTATGTAAAAATTTTTATTGTTATGAAGCAGAATAACCATTTTATAATGGAATAAATATTTTTGACGGACTTTGACTCTCTCTCTCTCTCTCTCTCTCTCTCTCTCTCTCTCTCTCTGTAATGGTAATTTGAGAAGTTGCAAAAGTGTTTTCAGATATAACACAGCTGCTGTATGGAAATTGATGATAACAATAATAATGATAATAATAGGCCTACTGAAAATAACTATAATGATATTGGTAATGGAAATAATGAAATCATGTTACAAGTAAGATACTTTATTTCAACTCAAAGCCTTGTGTAAAACACTACTGTTCGCAAGTACAGTATAATTGACAGTACAAAAATAGAACATAAAGAGAGCAGTTAAACTGTTACACTCAAATATTATTGTTATCATTATTTATGGAAGTATCATTTTAGAGTGTCATAGTAATAAAAGGTCAAAGTAACATTAACATGATGTGAAAAGTAAACTTTTGTTTTCTAAAACACGGAAGAAGCGAGAAATTCCGGAGCTATTAAATTGGAAATATAGTACAAAGTGATTTGATAATTTGGATCCTTACTTCTACAATTAATAATTGTTTAGGAAATGATAAAAGTTTCCACTCTTCGGTATCAATTAAATGAAAATAATTGATGGCCACATGTCTGTTAAACTTTGGGGTGATTGCATTGAAAGGTTATCTCGTAAAAAATTTCCACTTCAAGGTTGCGTCATAAAAATTAAGGTGGTTTCAGAAGTTCCTTGAAAAGGTGGATTGCTCTTCAAGATTACCTTGTAAAATTGAGATGATTATATTTCAGAATTACCTTGAAAATAGTGATTGCACTTCAAGATTACTTCATGAAAAGCTAAGATGATTATACTTCAGAATTATATTAAAATGTTGATTGCGCTTCAAGATTACTTCATGAAAAACTAAGATGATTATACTTCAGAATTACTCTAAAAATGGTAATTGCACTTCAAGATTAATTCATAAAAAACTAAGATGATTATACTTCAGAATTACCTAAAAAATGGTTATTGCTCTTCAAAATTACTTCACGAAAAGCTAAGATGATTATACTTCAGAATTACTTTAAAATGGTGATTGCAATTTCATTAAACTAAGATGATTATACTTCAGAATTACGCTGAAAATGGTGATTGCACTTCAAGATAAATCATAAAAAACAAAGATGATTATACTTCAGAATTACCCTGAAAACGGTTATTGCACTTCAAGATTAACTTCTATAAACGACGATTGTATATCAGAGATACCTCTAAAAATAGTGATGGGCTTCAAAAATACCTCTGAAAATTATTATTGATCTCCAGAGATGCCTCTGGAAAACGGTGATTGTAATTCAAGATCACCTCGTAAAAAATAAGGTTTAATACTTCCGAATTTCCTAAGGAAAAATTACACTTTCATTTCACTTTCAGATTACATTTGAGCAAATGAAGTTGATTTTACTTATGCATTTTATTTAGGTCTACTCTACACTGTTACAAAAAAACGTAATTTTAATCCGGAATTCTCCTTAAAAATATTCTGTTCTCAGCCGTATTTCAATAAAATACAGGCCAACGTAATTTTACTATGCTTTGTTATTACATTTTATGGGTTGGTGACTGTAACATCATTCCTTATACGTGAATATATTCGTTTTTAAAACGGTAAATGCCAGGCAACCTTTATTCCGGTTTTTTTTTTTTTTTTTTTTTTTAATAGTGTAAGGAAACTTTTCTACATTTTAGAACGGTATCCTTAAAAGAATTCTATGTGAAGAAAAGAAGCGGCTATAGAATATTCTATGCACTTAAAAATTTGAATTAACGTAAAAAACGGCAAATGCTTGGCAACCTTTATTCCAAAATTTTTTACCGTTTTAAAAACGGATATATTGACGTAAATTAGGGATATTACAGTCATGACCCGTAAAATATAAGAACAAAGTATGGTAAAATTACAGTCGCCTGCATTTATTGAAGTACGACTGAGAACAGTATATTTTTACGAAGAATTTCCAATTAAAATTACGGTTTTTTTTTTTTAACAGTGTGGTAAAGTATCACAATTTATAATTACCTCTGAAAATAAAATGAAGAGTAAGCTCAGGAGAAAGAGAAATGTGACGACACTTCAGGGTGATTTCTGAAAAGAGAAGCGTGAAGGTTAGGTCAGTGGAAAGGTAGATAACACGAAATGTAAACGACCTACTTGAAGTAAATTTTCTAGGAGAATAGAATGAGCTCTTTGAGTTTTGTTGAAATTACATACTATTGATAATTTGAATGAAAATATAGGCTCCAAACCTATAAGCATTTGGCACCTTGAGAGAGAGAGAGAGAGAGAGAGAGAGAGAGAGAGAGATACGTAATATTGTAGGCTAGCTTTTACTAACGCCCATCTTTTGCAAGATCTGATAGTGTATGGCAGATTCGTACTGTTACACTCATACATTAAATGAACCTTGAAGGCTTTGCTAACATGGTATTAGCTTTAGAATTATTGTGAATTGCAACATTATCGTCTTGATAGGATTATACTATCAGCTCTAGTAAGATTATTGTGAATTGCAACAGTATCGTCTAGATAGGATTATACTATCATCTCTAGTAAAATTATTGTGAATTGCAACAGTATCGTCTAGATAGGATTATACTATCAGCTCTAGTAAAATTATTGTGAATTGCAACAGTATCGTCTAGATAGGATTATACTATCAGCTCTAGTAAGATTATTGTGAATTGCAACAGTATCGTCTAGATAGGATTATACTATCAGCTCTAGTAAGATTATTGTGAATTGCAACATTATCGTCTAGATAGGATTATACTATCAGCTTTAGTAAGATTATTGTGAATTGCAACAGTATCGTCTAGATAGGATTATACTATCAGCTATAGTAAAATTATTGTGAATAGCAACAGTATCGTCTAGATAGGATTATACTATCAGCTTTAGTAAAATTATTGTGAATAGCAACAGTATCGTCTAGATAGGATTATACCATCAGCTTTAGTAAAATTATTGTGAATTGCAACAGTATCGTCTAGATAGGATTATACCATCAGCTTTAGTAAAATTATTGTGAATTGCAACAGTATCGTCTAGATAGGATTATACCATCAGCTTTAGTAAAATTATTGTGAATTGCAACAGTATCGTCTAGATAGGATTATACCATCAGCTTTAGTAAAATTATTGTGAATTGCAACAGTACCGTCTAGATAGGATTATACTATTGGCTTTAGTAAAATTATTGGGAATTGCAACATTATTGTGCAGATAGGATTCCCCCAGTCTGCATGATGCATGCAACCCGTATAGCTGTGCACATTGTAATTATCTCTCTCTCTCTCTCTCTCTCTCTCTCTCTCTCTCTCTCTCTCTCTCTCTAGTGTGACTAAGCTTGCCGGAAAGGCTCGGAAAAAGCGTTCCAGTAATTCACTAAGAATGACATAAAAGCGCCATGAACGAGCGCATAATTGCTACCTCCTGAGCACCACTTGAACGGCGAGAAGGCAAAAGGAAATCTCATTAAAAAAAAAGTGTTGATCACTTTAAGTCTCATATTTTAAGGTTTCTTCTACTGCTGCTGTGTCACGTCTCTTTCATGGTCTCAGCCTTTTGATTTGGGTCTCAGAGGCTCTCAGTTATGACAGGAGGTGATAAAATGAGAGGATAGGAACACCCAGAGAGAGAGAGAGAGAGAGAGAGAGAGAGAGAGAGAGAGGGCACTGAATTACGAAGAAGGGGGTCCTTGAAGATTTTGTGAACATGCCTCTTGTATTATTATTATTATTATTTTTATTATTATTATTATTATTATTATTATATGTTAAGCTACAACCCTAATTGGAAAATCAGGATATGCTATAAACCCAGGGGCTTAGAGAATTATATAGATATCTATCCCCCTTAGTGTATCATGAATTATAATTTTTGGTGGATTCATTAGAGATCGCTATTCCCCCTTAGTGAATCACTAATTATAGTTTTAGGTATATTCATTAGATCCTCTTAAAAAACATGAAACTGAATTAACTCTACAATTATTTCAATGCATTTCACCCCCATATGAATTATTCAAAAAGGAACATATTTCCCCCCAACTACACTCAAACGTTTCCGTTGCGAGTTCTAGGTATTACATAGAGCAAACCCTGAAAAATGTAATGAGGGTTTTAAACACAACACTTATTCTCTTTTCATCACATCTTTGAGATATTTGTCTTGACCTTAAGATGTTGATTAGGGGGTTCGAAGTCTTAAGGTAGCGAGCGGGGAAAAAGTAGGGGCTGGACCCAAGTGTGTGGGCCGTACACACCAAGGTGGACGTGAAGTCTACACTGTTAAAAATTTTCCCTAAAAACAACGGTAGAAATCCTGGAATAAATGTTGCCATGTATTTGCCGCTTTAAAAACAATATTGACGTTAAGGAGTGATATTACGGTCACCAATACGTAAAAGATAATAACAAAGTAAGGTAGAAATTACGGTCGCCTGTATTTTACTGAAATACGGCTGAGAACAGTAGAATTTTACGGAGAATCTCCTATTAAAATTACAGTTTTTTTAAGTGTATACATGTAGATCTTGGGTACGACCTGCCTCCTGGTCTACCCACCCACGAAGCAACAGCAAGTAGGAGATCTAAGTAAGTCCTTAAGAGGAGGATATCCCTTCATAAGCCCGCCGGAGCATTTAGTATCTTACACCAAAGCGGAGGCAACTCCAACTCTGACATTACGAGAAATAAAAAGGAGAGAGACCCATTCGATTCGCCGGGTCGTTCTTTACACTTTACGAGTGAAGAGGAGCTGAGGGACCGTCTTGACCCCTGTTATTAAAAGACCATTTGCTTGCAGTTGCCTCACAGTAGGCGTATAGAGCTCCTAGCTCCGTGATACGAATAGTGTAATGCTTGGCTTCCATGTTTTTTAAATGGATTTTATTTTTGTCTTCTTCTTGAAGCGTTTTAAAACGTTATAGGTGTATTCTGAGCACTGATTATTCTGTAATTTTAGTCTTCTTGAAGCGTTTTAAACGTTATACTGTAGATTATTCTGTAATTTTAGTCTTCTTGAAGCGTTTTAAACCTTATACTGTAGACTATTCTGTGATTTTAGTCTTCTTGAAGCGTTTTAAAACCTTATACTGTAGATTATTCTGTAGTTTTAGTCTTCTGGAAATTTTTTATACGTTAAAGATCCATTTAGAGTAATGATCTGTTGGTAATTTTATTGAAAATTTAAATTTGATGTCTTATTACCGTTTAATTTATCAATATATGCTTTGTAAAATCTAGCTTCCATTCTTAATGAAAATCTTTTTTTTTTTTTCATAAGTCTAGTGTTTATAGACTTTCCAGTTTGATATTAATTTAAATATTAGTATTAACAATAAACATATTTCATTGACTAATATTACTCTACTACAGAAAACATGTCATATCTATTTTTAACATTTTTTACCTGCCTCCTGGATTTTCAGTAAGTGGATGTATGAGTAATACACAGTATGTGAGTTGAGACATGTGTATTATCTATCATACACTCAGCGAGTATATATATAGTTTCATGTACACAGTTCCACTAGATATTTAATCACTTTCAGATTTCCAATGTTTGTACCAACCACGACATAACACAGGCCTTGGTGGGTCATAGTTATGTTAGAATGCTTTAGGAAGAAATAAATAATAATAATAATAATGATAATAATAATAATAATAATAATAATAATAATGAGGTTTGATTTACCGTTTAAAGCAGTAATGATCAATTAAGAATTACTACCAAAAATATGACGAGTCTCTCTTCATAGTTTATATATAGCTTATTTATGTTAACGTTGTTACTGATCTTAAGATATTTTATAGTCTTTATTCATAACTTTTCATACATTTTATTTATTCCCTTATTAATCTCTCCCTCTCTCTCTCTCTCTCTCTCTCTCTCTCCTCTCTC
>NC_090766.1:7520385-7592885 GCF_036898095.1 Palaemon carinicauda | reverse complement strand
CTCAACATTAAAGAAAATGGATCCCATGAATTCATTACAGAAAACCGTTTTATGGGTAACCCTACTAAAAGGATATACGTTGCTTAAAGTTTGGTTCTTTAAGTATTATACTGTAATATATTTCATTTACTTTATCGAAAATATACCCCATTAATTAAATTTCAGTATCATTTTCGATAACTTTCGAAAAAAAATTTTTTTTATCACAAGCTCTTTAATATAGAGTCCGGAAAATCGTAAGTTAACTCAATATGTTAGTCTTTAGCCAATTCATTTTGTTTTTTTTTCTTAATTAATTACTTGATGAATTTAAAACAGCCAAATTGAATTTCTAACTTTGAATTGAATTAGCGGTATTATTGTAGTGTATTACAGGGCAATGTAACCTAGTAAAGAAAAACTACTTTTTCTTATAGAAAAAATTACGCTCTCTTCGAAAATGACATTCGTTCCCGTCGCAAATGAATAGTTTCAGAAATATATATATATATATATATATATATATATATATCTTACGGTAATGGTGGACCCCAGTGGGAACTCGGTGTTTTGGGTGGGGAAAGAATACTGGGGAAACGTTGTAAAACCGTAAAACAAACATTTTCTTCTCTATACATTACCTTCTTGGATTTATAATAACCGGAAAAGACAAAACAGTATAACTGGATAAACTTTGGAGGCACCGTTGCAAAGGCTATGCCTCATGAAAAAATACAGTAACCAGTGCTGCCAATGTCTGATGTAGATCAAATGTTAGCATTCCATGCTAACATTAGCACACTCACGTACGTACGTTCGTACATACCAGTTTTCGATCTGCGCAAAAACCCCTCCTCCTGCGCAGAAACTTTTCCCCCACCAATAGGATTTCTTCTTCCCTAACCGTGAAATGTAACTCTCCCTCTCTCTATCAGCTCTGTTCAAGTCTATTACATGATTACTTATGTAATACCCCGTATACATATTACTTTTGACCCTAGAATTACTCGTTTTATTATCCTACACCTTATAAAATCAACTCATTTTATATTCCCATTCAATATTATTTATCATACATTGTATTTTATCTTTCTATATTGGTTTTGTAAGGACATCGCTCCCTTCGTCGTCCAGCATTTTCATCGAATTCTCCATTTCATTTAAATTCTCCTTTCGCCACACTGTGGTTAACTGTATATATTTGTTCCGCTCCCTCAGAGCTGCAATTTCATGTACTTATCATTTCACTACATATTTCTATTGACTTGTATTTCAAGTATTTGTACGTGTGAAAAAACACACATTTGGTGGCGGTTGGTTCAAGCCAGATTGGTGCCAGCGCGCATGCTACATTGCCGTCCGCACCTTGTATTATATTCTCGCACTTGTTTGAATAAACTGTCAGTTGTTGTTGGTGATAGCTCGTCTCCCTGTCCTTACAACTGGTGACCCCGGAGTTGAAGTAGCATCAGCAGTTTCGGCTTTGCCATTAACGGACTTATTACAGCCGTGCTACCTTCTTTTACTCCGTTACCTTAGGCGTGAGCTTCGGCCTTTGGTGTTCCTATACCTCGGTGCGTTTGTAAGGCAGTAGGATGAGTTTAACCGACATCTCAACTTCCCACCTCTTCGCCGACCCGTCGACTGACCACAATGGCGGATTCAACCCGCCCATCACACCCAACGGCCTCGCCTCCACGCCCAAAGTCAAACTGCCGCCGTTTTCTCAACACAGCACCGCTTCCTGCTTCCTGAGAGCAGACGTTCCGAGTCACTAGGCTCAGCGACTCCTGCGCCAAGGGCGACATCGTTCTCACCTCCATCCCAGAGGAGGTATTCTACAAGATTTCCCCATGGCTCGACGCCCAGGCTGGCCAAGTTTCATACGACGACTGAGAACGAAACTAATCGGTATATACTCACTCTCCGTTTCAGTAAGGGCACAGAAAGTCCTGGATCTCGCCGGCAAACCTATGGGTGACACCTCTCCTGTCGAGGCGTGGGACGAGTTGACCGGCCTGCTAATGCTTCCCGAGACCGACAGCAACGGCCGACGGCGCGAGATTAGCCTATCTCGCGAGATTTTCATTCGACGCCTGCCGCAGGACGTAAGGGCCCAATTGATGGACGCAACGCCGACATGCTCCCGATGAACGAACTCCTGTCGAAGGCTCAGAAGCTCCACGAGGCCTCCAAAGCATCCCGCCTCGGGGCATCATCAGTATCGTCTTCGTTCTCCTACTTCAGCTGCTCTTCCATAGACTTCAGCAACGCCTCCTGACAACGACGACGAGATCAACGCTCTGGCAAGGAGGAAACCACAGCAACCGACATGTCCGAGCCCTAGGCCTAATCCAGCGTGGTGTTTCTACCATCAGCATTTCGGCAGCGATGCCAAGAAATGTAGGGCACCATGCAATTTCCCTAGAAGATTACGCCAGAAGAAACTACCTACCACCATCGCAGCTGCAGGAAACCAAAGCAAGAATGGTTTCTATATCCTCGACACAGTCTCCAACCATAGACTCATGGTCGACACCGGCGCTATGCAGTCAACGTTCCCGCCGTCACATGTCGACCTAGACCGTGGTCCCAGCAAAGACGCCCCCTCGCTCATCACCGCTAACGGGTCTCCCATACCGTGTTATGGGACTAGGGTCCTCAGGATATCTATCATGGGCCATTCGTACTCCTGGGCATTCGCCATCGCTGAAATCAGTTGCCCCCTCCTCGGTGCAGATTTCCTCGCTCCCCACGGACTACTCGTCGACGTTGCTGGGAAACGCCTCATCGACACAGGAACCTGCCGGTCCCGCCACAATTTTCTTTGATTTATGAATGATACTAATTTATTGAAAATTTTAATCTGGAAGAGCAAATTACACCCTCTCAGAGTGTATAGGTTTTTAAAGTAATACTATTTTATATTTTAAGTATTAAGTATATTTTATGTAAAGCTATCCATTAGAAAAGGAACTTATATATAACTTATTGTTTTAATATATAGTTTGACTTTTGACTAAGACTGCTTTTATCCTATTTTCAATTTCAGCCTCACATACTCCCTCCTGACTTATAGTATATCCCAAGTATCTAAATTGTTCCAACTGTTTTATAACCAAACCTCTATTTTCATGTATAGCTATTGAGACCCTATATTCCTTACTGCTCACCATGGGCTCCGTCTTATCTACATTTACTCTTAAGCCACCCACTTCAGTCTCTTGCCATTCTACAACCCTTAATTTATAAGTCTTCCTCTTTTTCAGTGGTAAAAACCAAATTATCTGCATATTATTATTATTATTATTATTATTATTATTATTATCTGAACGGGTGGTTGGTGTCCAGGAATATAGCAACTCCCACATCTCTTCATCTGGAATTTCTTCATGTAACACATCCATAACCACCACAAATAAAAATGGGCTTAATAATAACCCCTGGTATAACCCAACACTAATTTCAAAGGTTTCTGTTTCCACAACAGCAGTTGTTACTTTTGTCCTTGTTCTTTTGTACATCATCTCTACCATACTAACCAACTTCTCCTTGACTTGCCTCTTCTTCAAGCACCAAAACATCACTTCTCTTGGTATTCTATCATAAGCATTCTCTAGATATACAAAAGCACAGTAGAGTTTCCGGTTTCCATCAAGCTTCTTTTTCTTGAGCTTCCTTACTATAAAGATGGCATCCACAGTCCCTTTCCCCCTCATGAATCCAAACTGCTATTTCCCAATCTTCACACTCTCTTTCAATCTCTACTCAGGTACCCTCTCAAAAACCTTCAAGCTATGCTGTTAGCTTAATTCCATTAGTTACCACATTCCATAACATCACCTTTTCTGCTTAAATATAGGTACCATTATCCGCTCCTTCCAGTCTTTAGGCATCATTTCCTCTCCCCATATTGCTCTTAATATATCCAGCATCCATTCTTATGTTATAAAGATTGAGGGATATAAAAGTTGATAAACGTGGTATGAATGAAATGATTTCTTTTACAGCGAATTTCACGATTAACGTGTTAATTAAAATTCTCAGAATTTATTTGTGCTGATGGTACATGAATAAGGACAATTTATAACTTTACTTAGACAGTTTGGGTAGAGGATCTCATGAAATTACAGCTCTATTGATGGACCTTGATGCTTATGGAGGTGTGGACCCAAATAGAATTTTTTCCTTTGTTTTTTATAAAGGCTGCAGATTTCCTAGCTCAAAAGTTATGTTATTTTGCACAAGTTAGGAAGAAGAGGAGGTTTTAGCACTTGGAGAATTAGTAATGTTACTACTCCATTATATAAATGTGTTCATAGTAGCTCAGGTCCAACTGATTACCGACCAATTTCCATAACTCCTATATCATCTAAAGTTTTTGAACATTTTGGCAAAACATCTAAATATGTTTGCTAAAGCTAATCATCTGTTCCCTAGTTTGCAATTTGGCTTTAGTAAAGGCCTTGGAACATGTGATGGCCTTCTTACAATATCCAATGCTGTACAGAAATCCCTTGATTGTGGTAAGGAAGTTCCTATGATTGGCCTTGATTTTAGTGCCGGCATTGACCATGTTAATCATGATACCTTTGTTTTCATTCTGAAACGTTGGGAGTGGGACGGTGTTTTCTCAACATCATTATTGAAATTTTAAGTCATAGATCGAAAAGAGTTGTTGTTGATGTGCTCTATAAGGAGTATAGGGATGTGATATTTGGTGTTCCTCAGGGTAGTGTTCTTGGTCCATTACTTTTCATACTATATACACATGACATGTGGTTTGGCGTAGAAAACAAGCCATTTGCATATGCAGATAACGCTACTCTCTTTGCATTGATTCCATCACCTGAATGTAGGTCTGAGGTTTCTGAATCCCTTAATATAGATTTAGCTAAAATTAGTACTTGGTGGAAATTATGGGGTATGAAGTTGAATCCTAACAAAACTCAAAGTATGATTGTAACTAAGCCAAGGACAGTTGCTCTTCAACATCAGGATCTCAGCATTAATAATGTTTCATTAATTTAACTCTGTATGACTCTTGAAATTTTAGGTGTGATTCACGACAGCAAGTTTACTTTTTAGAAACTCATTAGGTCTGTGTCTTTTTCTATGGCACAAAAAAAATGGCTTATTGAGAAAGTCTTATAAGATTTTCGGTGATCAATCTATTCTGAAGATGCTTTTTTTTTAATTCTTTCATTCTACCTTGTTTCGAGTATTGTTCTCATGTCTGGTCTTCGGCTGCTGAGTCTCATCTTAATTTGATGGACAGGAACTTACAGTCTATTAAATTTCTAATTCTTGATCTAGATATTAATCTGTGGCACCGTCGTTCATTTAGTTTGTTATGCATTTTTCATTGTTCTCGAACATCCTTTACATTCAGATTTTCCGGACAGTACCATCCTCTTCGTAATACTAAGTATGCAGTTAATTCTAATAGTGAGGCCTTCTCCATCATGAGGCTCAATACTACACAGTATTCTAGAAGTTTTATTCCAGCTGTGACCAAGTTGTGGAATGATCTTCCTAATTGGGTAGTTTAATAGGCATAATTTCAAAAGTTCAAACTTGTAGCAATTTTTTTTATTTTAAACATGCTGACATAAGTCTTTTTTTAAGTTTATATATTAAAGATCTGTTTTAATGTTGTTACGGTTCTTAAAATATTTCATGTTAATTGTTCATACCTTATAGTTTATCTATTTCCTTTTCTCACTGTGCTATTTTCTCCTGTTGAAACCCTTGGGCTTAGAGCATCCTGCTTTTCCAACTAGGGTTGTAGCTTAGCTAATAATAATAATAATAATAATATCTTTGTTCCAATAATTTGAAATCATCTGTAACTATTCTCGTGTCAACACGATTTGTTGGCTGCACAATATGTAGCAATTCTTTTGGATATTCTGGTCGTCTGATTCTGATAATTTTATGGGTTATTGTACATATTTTAAACTCAATTTTTGCCTTAATAGACAGTTATTGTTAATCAATCAGTATAGGAGTGATCCTTCTATTTATTAATTAAAGTGACGTATGCTATGTTATTACTATTGCTACTACTACTGCCCCCCTGATAAGCTGTGTAAAACTACTACTTCTACTACTACCTGTTAAGCTATTTACTATCACGACTACTACTACTACTACTACTACTACTACTACTACTTTATTTATTTATATATATATATACATATATATAACGATATATATATATATATATATATATATATATATATATATATATATATATATATATATATATATATATATATATATATATATATATATATATGTACGACTACTACTATTTGTAATGTACTACTACTACTACCACCACCACCTTTTAATCTATGTACTACTACTACTACTACTACTACTACTACTACTACTACTACTACTTGTTGAGATATGTACTACTAAGACTACTATTACTACCACCACCTGTATCCTCTCATCTCCGATTCAAAAATATTTAAGTGATAGGTGAAGAAATGCTGGTGAAAGCATGCCCAGACCCACTTTCCTTAAGTTCGTCGGTGGGCGTTCCGCTTACGGGGTCCACCTGGATCCCGGGGAAACTCCTCGGACTCGAGGCAGAAAGTGCCGGGTTGTGAAGCTTAATCCTGACCTGATGTCTCACATATGACGTGGAAGTTTCGACTGAGTCGTGAGTCCAGGAAGGGGGAAAGTCGTAGTCAAAGTAATGGGGAAGCACTTCGGTGTAACAGAACGGGGGTCACGACCCATCGACGATTCCTTTTGTCGCTGGTTCGAATCCCGCTCCGCTCTACGTAACCTTGTTTTTTTTTCATCTATATATTCTTTATTTTCAAAATGTGAAATAAGTCATTCGTGAATCATTTTTATTTACTGTTTATATGATGGTAAATATACGAAAATATTACTTATTTTGTTTACCAAATAGAATTTTATAAACTGATCGAAATCCTCAACATTAAAGAAAATGGATCCCATGAATTCATTACAGAAAACCGATTTATGGGTAACCCTACTATAAGGATATACGTTGCTTAAAGTTTGGTTCTTTAAGTATTATACTGTAATATATTTCATGTACTTTATCGGAAATTTACCCCATTAATTAAATTTCAGTATCCTTTTCGATAACTTTCGAAAAAAAAAAATTCATCACGAGCTCTTTAATATAGAGTCCGGAAAAACGTAAGTTAAACTCAATATGTTAGCCTTTAGCCAATTCATTTTGTTTTTTTCTTAATTATTTACTTTAAGAATTTAAAACAGCCAAATTGAATATCTACCTTTGAATTGATTAGCAAACAGTCATTTAGTGACTGGTAAACGAATAAAAATATGGTATTATTGTAGTGTATTACAGGACAATGTAAACTAGTAAAATAACTACTTTTTCTTATAGAAAAAAAATTACGCTCTCTTCGAAAATGACACTCGTTCCCGTTTTCTATCCGGTCGGGAAACGAGGCTGCTGTACTACAAAAACCATTTCTGTTGTGCTGCAAAACCTTTACAAAAGAACATTACCTAACTTGAACGGCCCCACCTAACCTTACCTACCATCCGTGTCCTTACTTAATGCGGGGGGGGGGGGCGCTAACGCCCCTAGCGGCCTCCCTTATATTGCCATATTCCTAGTCTGAAACCTATGGTAAGGGAGCTATTGCCCCCCTGCCACCCCACTTACGCTCCCCTATTCTTAATCGGCCGTCATCATACATACATGTGGCCAAGATCACACCTGGTTGCTGGTTCCTGGTTCCTTATTGCTCACTCCGCAAAATAAGTTTGCGGGCACTCTATCTCTTTATAGATAGGTGCAAAGCTTCTAAGCTTATTCTTATTATTGTTATTAAGTTTATATCACCTGTACCTTAAATAAATTAATATCATAATGAGATTCTCAATCTTTACTTTTACTCCCTTCTACCTTGAAATTAGATAGGATAACACCTTGCTATCATCAGTTTTGGCAACCTATTGTGGTAATCAGTTTGGACTTCTTAAATTCTTCTTTTATATGCATTGCCCTGCCTATAAATGCAGCCAGATCCCTGCTAGGATTTTTCAGCGTACCTAAACTTATTTCTCCATTCTTTAGCTGTCCTAATTTTGGGCATAGAAATAAATGTTCGGTAGTATCTTCTTCCTCTTTGCACAAGTCACACAAATTATCTTCATATTTTCCCTTTAAATTTGCTTTTAAGTTGAGCATATTTAATCTTGCTTTCATCACAAGGGATGCTTTATCTAGATTCATTTCTCTGATATAAGGCAGTGGGCCATTTCCTTTAATAAATCTTAATTTTTTCATTATTTTCTTTTTTTCTTCAATAGTTTCTTCTATTTTTTCCATAATTCTTTTCTTGATTTCTTTTTCCAGGGTCCTTTTCCCCCAATTTCTTATTTCTTCAACTTCCATCCCATATTTACTGCAGATTTCTTCTACGCTCTTGTTCCAGCACTTTCCATACAGGTTCTTCAACTGATCCTCAATTATCTCTCTTACTAATCTTTTTTCCTCGGAGTTTATGATATTATGGAAGAGCATTAATTTCTTATATTCAATTCTGCAGGACACCGGCCATATTCCTATTTCTGCAAGTATGTCCCAATATGGAGTACTCGCAGGTAGTTCATACATATTTCTTATTATCTTGTATTGGAGGTTTTCCAGATCTTTCATATCTTTGTCCCTAATTACACTCCAGGTCTCCACGTTGGCAAATATTGTTGGTACTACTACTGTTTCATATATTTTCTTTCTGACTTCCAATGCCATCTTTCTTACTTTTCTCGTATCCCCATATTTTCATATTTCTTGGGTCATATATGCGACCCTCTGGCTTTTTTTTTTTACTGATACTCAATTCTTTGTTTCCCTTCTCTGTGTACCATTCACCCAGATACTTATATTCCTTAACTAAACTTACTTTTCCGTTCTTCACTTTGGTTTCAATCTCCTCCTCTTTCTCATTCTTTCTTTAGTTAATTCTTAATACACCCGATTTTGGGGGGGTTGGTGTTGATAGTGAATTTCTTTAGGGTCTCCAAGCTATGACAATTACTTATGGCACTTTCGATACCTTCTTTCCTTCCTGTGGGAAACATTATATCATCTACAAATACCAGTGATTCTATTTCAATATTTCTTATCAATGTTATATTTTTTCTGCTAATGCTATTGACTTTGTCAGTTGCTGTACTGCATAGCTTGGGTCCATATATCGTTCCTTGTCTCACATTTCCTTCAATCTTTATATCTTCTGTTGTACCTGCTGGACAGTTGATGGCTGCTCTACCTTTTTTATTCATTTTTTTAACTATCAATGCTTCCTTGCATCATATCATTTTTCCCATTTCTTTTATGCAGTCCTTTAGGTCTAGCTTATCGAAGTACTTATACGCATCACAGAACCATGCGTATGTCGACCCTCCCAAATAGGCATTATAGTCTATTACTGCATTTAGTGTAAGAAGATGATCGGCCGTAGATCTTCCTTCAATGCCTCCACACTGGAATCGACTCATCTCTTCTTTGAATCTGTCCTTATATTTTTTCATCCTTATTTTCTCGTATATTTTACTAATTATGCTTGTGATAAATAAGCCTCTTTTATTTTCTAGTTCCATTTTATTTCCCTTTTTGTGGATTGAAAGTATCCACATCTTTTCGCACTCTTTAGGGATACATATGCTTTCGTCAATTTCTGTTAGTATCAGCTTCAGACTTTCTATTATTTCTTTCCCCATCATTTTAATCACAACATTGTTCAATCCTTGCCTGTCCGTTGTGTATTTGTCTTTCAGGCTTTTTACGATGGCTTCTACTTCTTGATATGTTATTTTTTCTTCCTTGTTGGATCTCACTCTGTCACTTCCTGACAGCCATTTATCAAACATGTTGTTGATTTCTTCTGTCAGGGTCTCTTCTTCACTTTGGGGATTTTCTAGCTTAAATAAATCACTATAGAATTTCTCATATTCTATCTTTATTTCTTCAACATCCTCTATTATTTCTCCATCCTTTGCTCTGATTGCTGTACATTTACTGGCATTTTTTCCATCTACTTTCTTCTTGAATTCCCAGAAGGCTGTGCTGTTCATACCTCCTTTTGCTTTGATCTCGTCTACTTGCTTGATTATTCTTAAACCTTCCTCTTTTTGTTTTTCTTCTTGTATGTATAGGTCTACGAGGCTCTCCTGTACTTTCATTCTTCTCTTGACCTCATTGTTTTCCTTTCCAAGATTAATACAATTCTTTTTTTAAGGTTCTTTTGAGTTTCATTAATTTCCTTAATTCTTTGGACCTCTTGTTTTTTCTGTTTGTCTCTTTTACACTACATTTTCTTAATATTTCTTGCACTTTTTCTTGCCATTTTGAATATTTTATTCTTACACTAGCTTTTTCTTTGGCAATCTTTATAAGTTCCTTTTTATCTTTGTGGACTTTTAAATGGTTCCAGACTATTTTGAATCTAACCTTTCTTTCTTTCTTGTTTAGGGTCAACCAATTCATTTCGAGTAGGATGGCACAGTGATCAGAATACCCCATTTCTTTTGATATTCTGTAGGGTGTTATCAATTTCTCTTCGTCAATTACCATGCTACTAATACCTTCTTCGTCCTCTTCTCTAACTAGAGCATAATCTATCACTGATTTCTTCTCTTTTTCAATTCTCGTCCAAGTCCCTCTGCATTTCGGGGTTGCTATTTGCAATTATCACGTTGGACTCCTCTGCCAAATCTCTTAACATTTTGCCTGATTTTGTAATCTCCTTTCTATTGTTTTTTTTATTATGCTTCCTACTTTACAGTTGAAGTCTCCCATTACAACTACTTTTTCTTCTCTGCTATTTGCTATCATTATTTCGTATTTTATAGACTTGTACAGCTTCCGGGATAACTCGTAACCTTTACAACCGCACCACCATTACTCGAAGTCACTGAAGTCGGAGTCTTCGAGTGGTATCTTCTTTTTTCCTCGGGACAACTTCTTCTTTTGCGGAAGATTTGATGGATGGGCACTCAGCGGAGAAGTAGGGTGTTGGGACAACCTTTTTTTTTTTTTTTTTTTTTTTTTTTTTTTTTTTTTTTTTTGTGGTGGTGGTGGTGGGTTGGATGGGAGGGCTATTACCTTGGGAGTATGGTGTTGGGACGAACCAGAACTCACGGAATCACGGGTATTGAATGGGTAAACACGCTTAACTAATTCCAGGATTGCCTTCAGTTTACACCCCGTATCCTTCAAATAGCGTTTTTGAATAATTTACATAGCAGAGTAACTACAGCAAATATAGAAGACTAGTAATTGATAAAACAGGGAATTAAAAAAAAATTCAAATGTTACAAGGAAATAAGCAGCTTAAATCTTCAGTGTCCTATAAATATATAAAGATCGTTACCTTTCAGGATGTGAGAAATATGAAAAAAGCAAAGGCTTTGGTAATCTTTAGTGATCTCTCCCACCCTTATGTGTGATTGGCCTTGATTTTATTGCTGCCTTTGACCGTGTTAATCATGAGGCCCTTGTTTTCAAACTCAAACTTTGGGAGCGGGAGGGTGTTTTCTCAATATCATTATTGAATTTTTAAGTAATATTTCGTGAAGAGTTGTTGTTGATGGATACCATAGTGAGTATAGGAATGTGATATTTGGTGTTCCTCAGGGTAGTGTTTTTGGTCCATTACTTTTCATACGATATACACATAACACGTAGTTTGGTCTAGAAAACAAGCTGTTCTTTGCATAGGCAGATGATGCTACTCTCTTTGCATCGATTCCATCTCCTGATTGTAGATATGAGGTTTCTGAATCCCTTAATATAGATTTAGGTAAAATTAGTGCATGGTGGAAATTATGGTGCATGAAGTTGAATCCGTAACAAAAATCAAAGTATGATTGTAAGTAGGCCAAGGACCGTGGCTCCTGAACATCTGGATCTCAGCATTGATAATGTTTCTTTAACTTTGTATGACTCTTTAAAATTTTTAGGTGTGATTCACCATATCAAGTTTACTTATGAGAAACTCTGTGTTTCTTTCAATTGCCCCCCCCCCCAAAAAAAAAGGCTTATTGAGAAAGTCTTTTAAGATTTTCGGCGATCAATCTATTTTGAAGATTTTTTTTTAATTCTTTCATTCTACCTTGTTTCGAGTATTGTTCTTTTGTCTGGTCTTAAGCTGCTGATTCTCATCTTAATTTGTTGCACAGGAGCTTACGGTCTTTTGAATACCTTATTCTTGATCTAGATATTAATCTGTGGCACCATCATTCATTTAGTTTGTTATGCATTTTTCATAGCTCTGAACATCCTTTACATTCAGATTTTCCGGACAGTACCATCCTCTTCGTAATACTAAGTATGCAGTTAATTCTAATAGCCAGGCCTTCTCCATCATGAGGCTCAATACTTCACAGTATTCTAGAAGTTTTATTCCAGCTGTGACCAAGTTGTGGAATGATCTTCCTAATTGGGTAGTTTAATAGGCATAATTCAAAAGTTCAAACTTGTAGCAAATGTTTTTATGTTAAACATGCTGACATAAGTCTTTTTTAAGTTTATATATTAAAGATCTGTTTTAATGTTGTTACTGTTCTTAATATATTTCATTTTAATTGTTCATAACTTAAAGTTTATCTATTTCCTTTTCTCACTGGGCTATTTTCCCATGTTGAAACCCATGGGCTTATAGCATCCTGCTTTTCCAACTAGGGTTGTAGCTTAGCTAATAATAATAATAATAATATCTTGGTTCCAATAATTTGAAATCATCTGTAATTATTCTCGTGTCAAAACGATTTGTTGGCTGCACAATATGTAGCAATTCTTTTAGATATTTTTGGTCGTCTGATTCTGATAATTTGATGGTTTATTGTACATATTTTAAACTCAATTTTTGCTTTAATAGGCAGTCAGTGTTGATCAATCAGTATAGGAGTGATCCTTCTATTTATTAATTAAAGTGACGTATGCTATGTTATTACTATTGCTGCTACTACTACCTGTTAAGCTATTTAATACTGCTACTACTACTACTACTACCTGTAAATATATGTACTACTGCTACTACTACTACCTGTTAAGCTATATGATATTACTACTACTACTACTATCTGTTTAATTATATACTACTGCTACTATCTGTTAAGCTATATACTACTACTACGTTTTAAGCTATGTACTACTACTACTACTACTACTATCTGTTAAGTTATATACTACTACTACTGCTACTATCTGTTAAGCTATATACTACTACTACTACTACTACCTTTCTAGCTATGTACTACTACTACTACTACTACTACTATCTGTTAAGTTATATACTACTACTACTACTATCTGTTAAGCTATATACTACTACCTGTTATGCTATGTACTACTACTACTACTACTATCTGTTAACTACTACTACTACTACTACTACCACTACTACTATCTGGTAAGCTATGTACTACTATTACTATCTGTTAAGCTATGTACTACTACTACTACTATTATCTGTTAAGATGTGTACTACTACTACTACTACCTGTTAAAATATGTACTACTACTACTATTACTACTACTACCTGTTAAGATATGTTCTACTACTACTACTACTATTACCTGTTAAGATATGTACTATTACCACCTGTTAAGATGTGTACTACTACTACCACTACTACTTGTATTCTATCTCCGATTTAAGTGACAGGTGAAGAAATGCTGCTGAAAGCATGCCCAGACCCAGTTTCCTTCAGTTCGTCGGTGGGCGTTCCGCTTACGGGGTCCACCTGGATCCTGGGGAAACTCCTCGGACTCGAGGCAGAAAGTGCCGGGTTGTGAAGCTTAATCCTGACCTGATGTCTCACATATGACGTGGAAGTTTCGACTGAGTCGTGAGTCCAGGAAGGGGGAAAGTCGTAGTCAAAGTAATGTGGAAGCACTTCGGTGTAACAGAACGGGGGTCACGACCCGTCGACGATTCCTTTTGTCGACGGTTCGAATCCCGCTCTACGTAACCTTGTTTTTTTTTTCATCTATATATTCTTTATTTTCAAAATATGGAATAAGTCATTCGTGAATCATTGTTATTTACTGTTTATGTGATAGTAAATATACGAAAACATGGAATTTTATAAACTCATCCAAATCCTCAACACTAAAGAAAATGGATCCCATGAATTCATTACAGAAAACCGTTTTATGGGTAACCCTACTAAAAGGATATACGTCGCTTAAAGTTTGGTTCTTTAAGTATTATACTGTAATATATTTCATGTACTTTATCGGAAATTTACCCCATTAATTAGATTTCAGTATCCTTTTCGATAACTTTCGAAAAAAAAAAACACATTTTTATCACGAGCTCTTTAATATAGAGTCCGGAAAATCGTAAGTTAACTCAATATGTTAGCCTTTAGCCAATTTATTTTGTTTTTTTTCTTAATTATTTTCTTTAAGAATTTAAAACAGCCAAATTGAATTTCTAACTTTGAATTGAATTAGCGGTATTATTGTAGTGTTTTTATGTTAAACATGCTGACATAATTCTTTTTTTAAGTTTATATATTAAAGGTCTGTTTTAATGTTGTTAAAAAAAACTACTTTTTCTTCTAGAAAAAATTACTCTCTCTTCGAAAATGACACTCGTTCCCGTTGCAAATGAATAGTTTCAGAAATATATATATATATATATATATATATATATATATATATATATATATATATATATATATATATATATATATATATACATACATACATACATACATACATACATACATACATACATACATATATATATATATATATATATATATATATATATATATATATATATATATATATATATATATATATATATATATATATATATCCTACGGTAATGGGGGACCTCAGTGGGAACTTGGGGTTGTGGGTGGGGAAAACATACTGGGGAAACGATGTATAGCCGTAAAACAAACATTTTCTTCTCTATACATTACCTTCTTGGATTTATAATAACCGGAGGAAAAGACAAAACAGTATAACTGGATAAACTTTGGAGGCGCCGTTGCAAAGGCTATACCTCATGAAAAAATACAGTAACCAGTGCTGCCAATGTCTGATGTAGATCAAATGTTAGCAATCCATGCTAACATTAGCATGCTCACGTACGTACGTTCGTACATACCAGTTTTCGATCTTCTGCGCAAAAACCCCGCCTCCCTGCGCAGAAACTTTTCCCCCACCAATAGGATTTCTTCTTCCCTAACTGTGAAATGTAACTCTCCCTCTCTCTACCAGCTCTGTTCAAGTCTATTACTTGATTACTTATGTAATACCCCGTATACATATTACTTTTGACCCTAGAATTACTTGTTTTATTATCCTACACCTTATAAAATCAACTCATTTTATATTCCCATTCAATATTATTTATCATACATTTTATTTTATCTTCCTATATTGGTTTTGTAAGGACATCGCTCCCTCCGTCGTCCAACATTCTCATCGAATTCTTCATTTCATTTAAATTCTCCTTTCGCCACACTGTGGCTAACTGTATATGTTTGTTCCGCTCCCTCAGAGCTGCAATTTCATGTATTTATCATTTCGCTACATATTTCTATTGACTTGTATTTCAAGTATTTGTACGTGTGAAAAAACACACATTTTGTGGCGGTTGGTTCAAGCCAGATTGGCGCCAGCGCGCATGCTAGATTGCCGTCCGCACTTTGTATTATATTCTCGCACCTGTTTGAATAACTGTCAGTTGTTGTTGGTGATAGCTCGTCTCCCTGTCCTTACAACTGGTGACCCCGGAGTTGAAGTAGCATCAGCAGTTACGGCGTTGCCATTAACGGACTTATTACGACCGTGCTACCTTCTTTTACTCCGTTACCTTAGGCGTGAGCTTCGGCCTTTGGTGTTCCCATACCTCGGTGCGTTTGTAAGGCAGTAGGATGAGCTTAACCGACATCTCAACTTCCCACCTCTTCGCCGACCCGTCGACTGACCACAATGGCGGATTCAACCCGCCCATCACACCCAACGGCCTCGCCTCCACGCCCAAAGTCAAACTGCCGCCGTTTTCTCAACACAGCACCGCTTCCTGGTTCCTGAGAGCAGACGTTCCGAGTTACTAAGCTCAGCGACTCCTGCGCCAAGGGCGACATCGTTCTCACCTCCATCCCAGAGGAGGTATTCTACAAGATTTCCCCATGGCTCGACGCCCAGGCTGGCCAAGTTTCCTACGACGACTGAGAACGAAACTAATCGGTATCTACTTACTCTCCGTTTCAGCAAGGGCACAGAAAGTCCTGGATCTCGCCGGCAAACCTATGGGTGACACCTCTCCTGTCGAGGCGTGGGACGAGTTGACCGGCCTGCTAATGCTTCCCGAGACTGACAGCAACGGCCGACGTCGCGAGATTTTCCTTCGACGCCTGCCGCAGGACGTAAGGGCCCAATTGACGGACGCCGACACGCTCCCGATGAACGAACTCCTGTCGAAGGCTCAGAAGCTCCACGAGGCCTCCAAAGCATCCCGCATCGGGGCATCATCAGTATCGTCTTTGTTCTCCTCCTTCAGCTGCTCTTTCATAGACTTCAGCAACGCTTCCTGACGACGACTACGAGATCAACGCTCTGGCAAGGAGGAAACCACAGCAACCGACACGTCCGAGCCCTAGGCCTAATCCAGCGTGGTGTTTCTACCATCAGCATTTCGGCAGCGATGCCAAGAAATGTAGGGCACCATGCAATTTCCCTAGAAGATTACGCCAGAAGAAACCACCTACCACCATCGCAGCTGCAGGAAACCAAAGCAAGAATGGTTTCTATATCCTCGACACCGTCTCCAACCATAGACTCATAGTCGACACCGGCGCTATGCAGTCAACGTTCCTGCCGTCACAAGCCGACCTAGACCGTGGTCCCAGCAAAGACGCCCCGTCGCTCGTCGCCGCTAACGGGTCTCCCATACGGTGTTATGGGACTAGGGTCCTCAGGATATCTATCATGGGCCATTCGTACTCCTGGCCATTCGCCATCGCTGACGTCAGTCGCCCCCTCCTCGGTGCAGATTTCCTCGCTCACCACGGACTACTTTTCGACGTTGCTGGGAAACGCCTTATCGACACAGGAACCTGCCGGTCCCGCCACAATTTTCTTTGATTTATGAATGATACTAATTTATTGAAAATTTTAATTTGAAAGAGCAAATTACACCCTCTCAGTGTGTATAGGTTTTTAAAGTAATACTATTTTATATTTTAAGTATTAAGTATATTTTATGAAAAGCTATCCATTAGAAAGGGAACTTATATATAACTTATTGTTTTAATATATAGTTTGATTTTTGACTTAGACTGCTTTTATCCTATTTTCAATTTCAGCCTCACATACTCCCTCCTGACTTATAGTATATCCCAAGTATCTAATTTGTTCCAACTGTTTTATAACCAAACCTCTATTTTCATGTATAGCTATTGAGACCCTATATTCCTTAATGCTCACCATGGGCTCTGTCTTATCTACATTTACTCTTAAGCCACCCACTTCAGTCTCTTGCCATTCTACAACCCTTAATTTATAAGTCTTCCTCTTTTTCAGTGGTAAAAACCAAATTATCTGCATATTATTATTATTATTATTATTATTATTATTATTATTATTATTATTATTATTATTATTATTATCTGAACGGGTGGTTGGTGTCCAGGAATATAGCAACTCCCACATCTCTTCATCTCGAATTTCTTCATGTAACACATCCATAACCACCACAAATAAAAATGGGATTAATAATGACCCCTAGTATAACCCAACACTAATTTCAAAGGTTTCTGTTTCCACAACAGCAGTTGTTACTTTGGTCCTTGTTCTTTTGTACATCATCTTTACCGTACTAATCAACTTCTCCTTGACTTACCTCTTCTTCAAGCACCAAAACATTACTTCTCTTGGTATTCTATCATAAGCATTCTCTAGATATACAAAAGCACAGTAGAGTTTCTGGTTTCCATCAAGCTTCTTTTTCTTGAGCTTCCTTACTATAAAGATGGCATACACAGTCCCTCTCCCCCTCATGAATCCAAACTGCTATATCCCAATCTTCACACTCTCTTTCAATCTCTACTCTGGTACCCTCTCAAAAACCTTCAAGCTATACTGTTAGCTTAATTCCATTAATTACAACATTCCATAACATCACCTTTTCTGCTTAAATATAGGTACCATTATCCACTCCTTCCAGTCTTTAGGCGTTATTTCCTCTCCCCATATTGCTCTTAATATATCCAGCATGCATTTCTATGTTATAAAGATCGAGGGATATAAAAGTTGATAAACGTGGTATGAATGAAATGATTTCTTTTACAGCGAATTTCACGATGAACGTGTTTATTAAAATTCTCAGAATTTATTTGTGCTGATGGTACATGAATAAGGACAATTTATAACTTTACTTAGACAGTTTGGGTAGAGGATCTCATGAAATTACAGCTCTATTGATGGACCTTGATGTTATGGAGGTGTGGACCCAAATAGTATTTTTTCCTTTGATTTTTATAAAGGCTGCAGATTTCCTAGCTCAAAAGTTATGTTATTTTGCCCAAGTTAGGAAGAAGAGGAGCTTTTAGCACTTGGAGAATTAGTAATGTTACTACTCCACTATATAAATGTGTTCATAGTAGCTCAGGTCCAACTGATTACCGACCAATTTCCATAACTCCTATATCATCTAAAGTTTTTGAACATTTTGGCAAAACATCTAAATATGTTTGCTAAAGCTAATCATCTGTTCCCTAGTTTGCAATTTGGCTTTCGTAAAGGCCTTGGAACATGTGATGGCCTTCTTACAATATTCAATAATGTACAGAAATCCCTTGATTGGGGTAAGGAAGTTCCTATGATTGGCCTTGATTTTAGTGCCGCCATTGACCATGTTAATCATGATACCTTTGTTTTTATTCTTAAACGTTGGGAGTGGGGCGGAGTTTTCTCAACATCATTATTGAAATTTTAAGTCATAGATCGAAAAGAGTTGTTGTCGATGGGCACTATAAGGAGTATGGGGATGTGATATTTGGTGTTCCTCAGGGTAGTGTTTTTGGTCCATTACTTTTCATACTATATACACATGACATGTGGTTTGGCGTAGAAAACAAGCCATTTGCATATGCAGATAACGCTACTCTCTTTGCATTGATTCCATCACCTGAATGTAGAAGCTAGTCTCTTTGCATTGATTCCATCACCTGAATGTAGAAGCTACTCTCTTTGCATTGATTCCATCACCTGAATGTAGAGGCTACTCTCTTTGCATTGATTCCATCACCTGAATGTAGAGGCTACTCTCTTTGCATTGATTCCATCACCTGAATGTAGAGGCTACTCTCTTTGCATTGATTCCATCACCTGAATGTAGAAGCTAGTCTCTTTGCATTGATTCCATCACCTGAATGTAGAAGCTACTCTCTTTGCATTGATTCCATCACCTGAATGTAGAGGCTACTCTGTTTGCATTGATTCCATCACCTGAATGTAGAGGCTACTCTCTTTGCATTGATTCCATCACCTGAATGTAGAGGCTACTCTCTTTGCATTGATTCCATCACCTGAATGTAGAGGCTACTCTCTTTGCATTGATTCCATCACCTGAATGTAGAAGCTACTCTTTGCATTGATTCCATCACCTGAATGTAGAGGCTACTCTCTTTGCATTGATTCCATCACCTGAATGTAGAGGCTACTCTCTTTGCATTGATTCCATCACCTGAATGTAGAAGCTACTCTTTGCATTGATTCCATCACCTGAATGTAGAGGCTACTCTCTTTGCATTGATTCCATCACCTGAATGTAGAGGCTACTCTCTTTGCATTGATTCCATCACCTGAAAGAGGTTTCTGAATCCCTTAATATAGATTTAGCTAAAATTAGTGCATAGTGGAAATTATGGGGTATGAAGTTGAATCCTAACAAAACTCAAAGTATGATTGTAACTAAACCAAGGACAGTTGCACTTCAACATCAGGATCTCAGCATTAATAATGTTTCATTAATTTAACTCTGTATGACTCTTGAAATTTTAGGTGTGTGTCTTTTTCTATGGCACAAAAAAAAAAAATGGCTCATTGAGAAAGTCTTATAAGATTTTCGGTGATCAATCTATTCTGAAGATGCTTTTTTGAATTCTTTCATACTACCTTGTTTCGAGTATTGTTCTCATGTCTGGTCTTCGGCTGCTGAGTCTCATCTTAATTTGATGGACAGGAACTTACAGTCTATTATATTTCTAATTCTTGATCTAAATATTAATCTGTGGCACCGTCGTTTTTTTTAGTTTGTTATGCATTTTTCATAGTTCTGAACATCCTTTACATTCAGATTTTCCGGACAGTACCATCCTCTTCGTAATACTAAGTATGCAGTTAATTCTAATAGTCAGGTGTTCTCCATCATGAGGCTCAATACTACAAGGTATTCTAGAAGTTTTATTCCAGCTGTGACCAAGTTGTGGAATGATCTTCCTAATTGGGTAGTTTAATAGGCATAATTTCAATAGTTCAAACTTGTAGCAAAAAAATGTTAAACATGCTGACATAAGTCTTTTTAAAGTTTATATATTAAAGATCTGTTTTAAAGTTGTTACTATTCTTAATATATTTCAATTTAATTGTTCATAACTTATAGTTTATCTATTTCCTTTTCTCACTGCTATTTTCCCCTGTTGAAACCCTTGGGCTTATAGCATCCTGCTTTTCCAACTAGGGTTGTAGCTTAGCTAATAATAATAATAATAATAATAATAATAATAATAATAATAATAATAATAATAATAATAATAATAATAATAATATCTTGGTTCCAATAATTTGAAATCATCTGTAACTATTCTCGTGTCAACACGATTTGTTGGCTGCACAATATGTAGCAATTCTTTTGGATATTTTGGTCGTCTGATTCTGATAATTTGATGATAACCCGGTTATTGTACATATTTTAAACTCAATTTTTGCTTTAATAGACAGTTACTGTTGATCAATCAGTATAGGAGTGATCCTTCTATTTAATAATTAAAGTGACGAATGCTATGTTATTACTATTGCTACTACTACTGCCCCCTGATAAGCTGTGTAATACTACTACTTCTACTACTACCTGTTAAGCTATTTACTACTACTACTACTACTACTACTACTACTACTACTACTACTTTATATATATATATATATATATATATATATATATATATATATATATATATATATATATATATATATACGATATATATATATATATATATATATATATATATATATATATATATATATATATATATATATATATATATATATATATATATATATATATATATATATATGTATGTATGTATGTATGTGTGTGTACGACTACTACAATTTGTAATGTACTGTCCACCACCTTTTAATCTATGTACTACTACTACTACTACTACTACTACTACTACTACTACTACTACTACTACTACTTGTTGAGATATGTACTACTAAGACTACTACTATTACTACCACCACCTGTATTCTCTCATCTCTGATTCAAAAATATTTAAGTGATAGGAGAAGAAATGCTGCTGAAAGTATGCCCAGACCCTCTGTTCTTCAGTTCGTCGATGGGCGTTCCGCTTACGGGGTCCACCTGGATCCTGGGGAAACTCTTCGGACTCGAGGCAGAAAGTGCCGGGTTGTGAAGCTTAATCCTGACCTGATGTCTCACATATGACGTGGAAGTTTCGACTGAGTCGTGAGTCCAGGAAGGGGGAAAGTCGTAGTCAAAGTAATGTGGAAGCACTTCGGTGTAACAGAACGGGGGTCACGACCCGTCGACGATTCCTTTTGTCGCTGGTTCGAATCCCGCTTCATAACCTAGTTTTTTCCTCTATATACTCTATTTTCAAAATGTGGAATAAGTCATTCGTGAATCATTGTTATTTACTGTTTATGTGATAGTAAATATACGAAAATATTACTTATTTTGTTTACCAAATGGAATTTTATAAACTGATCCAAATCCTCAGCACTAAAGAAAATGGATCCCATGAATTCATTACAGAAAACCGTTTTATGGGTAACCCTACTAAAAGGATATATGTCGCTTAAAGTTTGGTTCTTTAAGTATTATACTGTAATATATTTCATGTACTTTATCGGAAATTTACCCCATTAATTAAATTTCAGTAGCCTTTTCGATAACTTTCGAAAAAAAAACACACATTTTTATCACGAGCTCTTTAATATAGAGTCCGGAAAATCGTAAGTTAACTCAATATGTTAGCCTTTAGTCAATTCATTTTTGTTTTTTTCTTAATTAATTACTTTAAGAATTTAAAACAGCCAAATTGAAGTTCTAACTTTGAATTGAATTATCGGTATTATTGTAGTGTATTACAGGGCAATGTAACCTAGTAAAAAAAACTAGTTTTTCTTATAGAAAAAATTACGCTCTCTTCGAAAATGCCACTCGTTCCCGTCGCAAATGAATAGTTTCAGAAATATATATATATATATATATATATATATATATATATATATATATATATATATATATATATATATATATATATATATATATATATATATATATATCTTACGGTAATGGGGGACCCCAGTGGGAACTCGGGGTTTTGGGTGGGGAAAGAATACTGGGGAAACGATGTATAACCGTAAAACAAACATTTTCTTCTCTATACATTACCTTCTTGGATTTATAATAACCGGAGGAAAAGACAAAACAGTATAACTGGATAAACTTTGGAGGCGCCGTTGCAAAGGCTATGCCTCATGAAAAAATACAGTAACCAGTGCTGCCAATGTCTGATGTAGATCAAATGTTAGCATTCCATGCTAACATTAGCATGCTCACGTACGTACGTTCGTACATACAAGTTTTCGATCTGCGCAAAAACCCCTCCTCCTGTGCAGAAACTTTTCCCCCACCAATAGGATTTCTTCTTCCCTAACCGTGAAATGTAACTCTCCGTCTCTCTACCAGCTTTGTTCAAGTCTGTTACATGATTACTTATGTAATACCCCGTATACATATTACTTTTGACCCTAGAATTACTCGTTTTATTATCCTACACCTTATAAAATCAACTCATTTTATATTCCCATTCAATATTATTTATCATACATTGTATTTTATCTTCCTATATTGGTTTTGTAAGGACATCGCTCCCTCCGTCGTCCAGCATTCTCATCGAATTCTCCATTTCATTTAAATTCTCCTTTCCCCCCACGGTGGCTAACTGTATATATTTGTTCCGCTCCCTCAGAGCTGCAATTTCATGTATCTATCATTTCATTACTTATTTCTATTGACTTGTATTTCAAGTATTTGTACGTGTGAAAAAACACACATTTTGTGGCGGTTGGTTCAAGCCGGATTGGCGCCAGCGCTCATGCTACATTGCCGTCCGCACCTTGTATTATATGCTCGCACCTGTTTGAATAAACTGCCAGTTGTTGTTGGTGATAGCTCGTCTCACTGTCCTTACAACTGGTGACCCCGGAGTTGAAGTAGCATCAGCGGTTTTGGCTTTGCCATTAACGGACTTATTACGGCCATGCTACCATCTTCTACTCCGTTACCTTAGGCGTGAGCTTCGGCCTTTGGTGTTCCCAAACCTCGGTGCGTTTGTAAGGCAGTAGGATGAGCTTATCTGACATCTCAACTTCCCACCTCTTCGCCGACCCGGCGACTGACCACAATGGCGGATTCAACCCGCCCATCACGCCCAACGGCCTCGCCTCCACGCCCAAAGTCAAACTGCCGCCGTTTTCTCAACACAGCACCGCTTCCTGGTTCCTGAGAGCAGACGTACTCTTCCGAGTCGCTAGGCTCAGCGACTCCTGCGCCAAGGGCGACATCGTTCTCACCTCCATCCCAGAGGAAGTATTCGACAAGATTTCCCCATGGCTCGACGCTCAGGCTGGCCAAGTTTCCTACGACGACCTGAGAACGAAACTAATCGGTATCTACTCACTCTCCGTTTCAGCAAGGGCACAGAAAGTCCTGGATCTCGCCGGCAAACCCATGGGTGACACCTCTCCTGTCGAGGCGCGGGACGAGTTGATTGGCCTGCTAATGCTTCCTGAGACCGACAGTAACGGCCGACGGCGCGAGATTAGCCTATCTCGCGAGATTTTCCTTCGACGCCTGCCGCAGGACGCAAGGGCCCAATTAACGGACGCCGACACGCTCCCGATGAACGAACTCCTGTCGAAGGCTCAGAAGCTCCACGAGGCCTCCAAAGCATCCCGCCTCGGGGCATCATCAGTATCGTCTTTGTTCTCCTCCTTCAGCTGCTCTTCCATAGACTCTTCAGCAACGCCTCCTGACGACGACGACGAGATCAACGCTCGACACAGGAACCTGCCGGTCCTGCCACAATTTTCTTTGATTTATGAATGATACTAATTTATTGAAAATTTTAATCTGAAAGAGCAAATTACACCCTCTCAGTGTGTATAGGTTTTTAAAGTAATACTATTTTATATTTTAAGTATTAAGTATCTTTTATGTAAAGCTATCCATTAGAAAGGGAACTTATATATAACTTATTGTTTTAATATATAGTTTGACTTTTGACTAAGACTGCTTTTATCCTATTTTCAATTTCAGCCTCACATACTCCCTCCTGACTTATAGTATATCCCAAGTATCTAAATTGTTCCAACTGTTTTATAACCAAACCTCTATTTTCATGTATAGCTATTGAGACCCTATATTACTTAGTGCTCACCATGGGCTCCGTCTTATCTACATTTACTCTTAAGCCACCCACTTCAGTCTCTTGCCACTCTACAACCCTTAATTTATGTCTTCCTCTTTTTCAGTGGTAAAAACCAAATTATCTGCATATTATTATTATTATTATTATTATTATTATTATTATTATTATTATTATTAGTATTATCTGAACGGGTGTTTGGTGTCCAGGAATATAGCAACTCCCACATCTCTCCATCTCGAATATCTTCATGTAACACATCCATAACCACCACAAATAAAAATGGGCTTAATAATGACCCCAACACTAATTTCAAAGGTTTCTGTTTCTAAAACAGCAGTTGTTACTTTTGTCCTTGTTCTTTTGTACACCATCTCTACCATACTAACCAACTTCTCCTTGACTTGCCTCTTCTTCAAGCACCAAAACATCACTTCTCTTGGTATTCTATCATAAGCATTCTCTAGATATACAAAAGCACAGTAGAGTTTCTGGTTTCCATCAAGCTTCTTTTTCTTGAGCTTCCTTACTATAAAGATGGCATCCACAGTCCCTCTCCCCCTCATGAATCCAAACTGCTATTTCCCAATCTTCACACTCTCTTTCAATCTCTACTCTGGTACCCCCTCAAAAACCTTCAAGCTATACTGTTAGCTTAATTCCATTAATTACCACATTCCATAACATCACCTTTTCTGCTTAAATATAGGTACCATTATCCACTCCTTCCAGTCTTTAGGCTTTATTTCCTCTCCCCATATTGCTCTTAATATATCCAGCATCCATTCTTATGTTATAAAGAATGAGGGATATAAAAGTTGATAAACGTGGTATGAATGAAATGATTTCTTTTACAGCGAATTTCACGATGAACGTGTTAATTAAAATTCTCAGAATTTATTTGTGCTGATGGTACATGAATAAGGACAATTTATAACTTTACTTAGACAGTTTGGGTAGAGGATCTCATGAAATTACAGCTCTATTGATGGACCTTGATGTTAGGGAGGTGTGGACCCAAATAGTATTTTTTCCTTTGATTTTTATAAAGGCTGCAGATTTCCTAGCTCAAAAGTTATGTTATTTTGCGCAAGTGAGGAAGAAGAGGAGGTTTTAGCACTTGGAGAATTAGTAATGTTACTACTCCACTATATAAATGTGTTCATGGTAGCTCAGGTCCAACTGATTACCGACCAATTTCCATAACTCCTATAGCATCTAAAGTTTTTGAACATTTTGGCAAAACATCTAAATAGGTTTGCTAAAGCTAATCATCTGTTCCCTAGTTTGCAATTTGGCTTTCGTAAAGGCCTTGGAACATGTGATGGCCTTCTTACAATATTTAATGTTGTACAGAAATCCCTTGATTGTGTTAAGGAAGTTCCTATGATTGGCCTTGATTTTAGTGCCGCCATTGACCATGTTAATCATGATACCTTTGATTTCATTCTTAAACGTTGGGCGTGGGACGGTGTTTTCTCAACATCATTATTGAAATTTTAAGTCATAGATCGAAAAGAGTTGTTGTTGATGGGCACTATAAGGAGTATGGGGATGTGATATTTGGTGTTCCTCAGGGTAGTGTTCTTGGTCCATTACTTTTCATACTATATACACATGACATGTGGTTTGGCGTAGAAAACAAGCCATTTGCATATGCAGATAACGCTACTCTCTTTGCATTGATTCCATCACCTGAATGTAGGTCTGAGGTTTCTGAATCCCTTAATATAGATTTAGCTAAAATTAGTACTTGGTGGAAATTATGGGGTATGAAGTTGAATCCTAACAAAACTCAAAGTATGATTGTAACTAAGCCAAGGACAGTTGCACTTCAACATCAGGATCTCAGCATTAATAATGTTTCATTAACTCTGTATGACTCTTAAAATTTTAGGTGTGATTCACGACAGCAAGTTTACTTTTTAGAAACTCATTAGGTCTGTGTCTTTTTCTATGGCACAAAAAAAATGGCTAATTGAGAAAGTCTTATAAGATTTTCGGTGATCAATCTATTCTGAAGATGCCTTTTTTTTTAATTCTTTCATACTACCTTGTTTCGAGTATTGTTCTCATGTCTGGTCTTCGGCTGCTGAGTCTCATCTTAATTTGATGGACAGGAATTTACAGTCTATTAAATTTCTAATTCTTGATCTACTTATTAATCTGTGGCACCGTCGTTTTTTTAGTTTGTTATGCATTTTTCATAGTTCTGGCCATCCTTTACATTCAGATTTTCCGGAGAGTACCATTTGTTCGTAATACTAAGTATGCAGTTAATTCTAATAGTCAGGCCTTCTCCATCATGAGGCTCAATACTACACGGTATTCTAGAAGTTTTATACCAGCTGTGACCAAGTTGTGGAATGATCTTCCTAATTGGGTAGTTTAATAGGCATAATTTCAAAAGTTCAAACTTGTAGCAAATGTTTTTATGTTAAACATGCTAACATAAGTCTTTTTTAAGTTTATATATTAAAGATCTGTTTTAATGTTGTTACCGTTCTTAAAATATTTAATTCTAATTGTTCATAACTTATAGTTTATCTATTTCCTTACTTCCTTTTCTCACTGGGCTATTTTCCCTTGTTGAAGCCCTTGGGCTTATAGCATCCTGCTTTTCCAACTAGGGTTGTAGCTTAGCTAATAATAATAATAATAATAATAATAATAATAATAATAATAATAATAATAATAATAATAATATCTTGGTTCCAATAATTTGAAATCATCTGTTACTATTCTCGTGTCAACACGATTTGTTGGCTGCACAATATGTAGCAATTCTTTTGGATATTTTGGTCGTCTGATTCTGATAATTTGATGATAACCCGGTTATTGTACATATTTTAAACTCAATTTTTGCTTTAATAGACAGTTACTGTTAATCAATCAGTATAGGATTGATCCTTCTATTTATTAATTAAAGTGACGTATGCTATGTTATTACTATTGCTACTACTACTGCCCCCCTGATAAGCTATGTACTACTACTACTACTACTACTACTACTACTACCTGTTAAGATATGTTCTACTACTACTACTACCTGTTAAGCTATATACTACTACTACTACTACTACTACCTGTTAAGCTATATACTACTACTACTACTACCTGTTAAGCTATATACTACTACTACTACTACCTGTTAAGCTATATACTACTACTACTACTACCTGTTAAGCTATATACTACTACTACTACTACCTGTTAAGCTATATACTACTACTACTACTACTACTACTACTACTACTACTACCACCACCTTTTAATCTATGTACAACTTCTACTATCTGTTAAGATATGTACTACTACTACTACTACTACTACTGCTACTACTACTACTACTACTACCACTACCTGTTGAGACATTTACTACTATTACTACCACCACCTGTATTCTTTTATCTCCGATTCAAAAATATTTAAGTGATAGGAGAAGAAATGCTGCTGAAAGGATGCCCAGACCCTCATCCCTTCAGTTCGTCGATGGGCGTTCCGCTTACGGGGTCCACCTGGATCCTGGGGAAACTCCTCGGACTCGAGGCAGAAAGTGCCGGGTTGTGAAGCTTAATCCTGACCTGATGTCTCACATATGACGTGGAAGTTTCGACTGAGTCGTGAGTCCAGGAAGGGGGAAAGTCGTAGTCAAAGTAATGTGGAAGCACTTCGGTGTAACAGAACGGGGGTCACGACCCGTCGACGATTCCTTTTGTCGCTGGTTCGAATCCCGCTCCGCTCTACGTAACCTTGTTTTTTTTTTCATCTATATACTCTATTTTCAAAATGTGAAATAATTCATCCGAGAATCATTGTTATTTACTGTTTATGTGAAGATAGATATACGAAAATATTACTTATTTTGTTTACCAAATAGAATTTTATGAACTGATCCAAATCCTCAACATTAAAGAAAATGGATCCCATGAATTCATTACAGAAAACTGTTTTATGGGTAACCCTACTATAAGGATATACGTTGCTTAAAGTTTGGTTCTCTAAGTATTATACTGTAATATATTTCATGTACTTTATCGCAAATTTACCCCATTAAATAAATTTCAGTATCCTTTTCAGTAACTTTCGAAAAAAAAAAAAAACACATTTTTATCACGAGCTCTTTAATATGCCGTACGGAAAAACGTAAGTTAACTCGATATGTTAGCCTTTAGGCAAATAATTTTGTTTTTTCTTAATTAAGAATTTAAAACAGCCAAATTGAATTTCTACCTTTGAATTGAATTAGCAAACAGTCATTTATATAGTGACTGGTAAACGAATTAAAATTTGGTATTATTGTAGTGTATTACAGGACAATGTAAACTAGTAAAAAAAACTACTTATTCTTATAGAAAAAATTACCCTCTCTTCGAAAATGACACTCGTTCCCGTTTTCTAGCCGGTCGGGAAACGAGGCCGCTGTACCACAAAAACCATTATTGTTGTTCTGCAAAACCTTTACAAAAGAACATTACTAACTTGAACGGCCCCACCTAACCTTACCTACCATCCGTGTCCTTACTTAAAGGGGGGGGGGGGGGGTTGGCGCTAACGCCCCTAGCGACCTCCCTTATATTGCCATATTCCTAGTATTAAACCTATCGTAAGGGAGCTAATGCCTCCCTGCCACCCCACTTTAGCTCCCCTATTCTTAATCGGCCGTCATCATACATACATGTGGCCAAGATCACACACACAACCAGGTTCAGCTTCCGGGATAGCTCGTAACCTTAACAACGGCGCCACCATTACTCGAAGTCACTGAAGTCGGAGTTTTCGAGTGGTATCTTCTTTTTTCCTAGGGACAACTTCTTTTGCGGAAGATTTGATGGATGGGCACTCAGCGGAGAAAGAGGGTGTTGGGACAACTTTTTTTTTTTTTTTTTTTTTTTGTGGTGGGTTGGATGGGAGGGCAATTAGCCTAGGAGTATGGTGTTGGGACGAACCAGAACTCCCGGAATCACGGGTATTGAATGGGTAAACACGCTTAACTAATTCCAGGATTGCCTTCAGTTTACACCCCTTATCCTTCAAATAGCGTTTTTGAATAATTTACATAGCAGAGTAACTACAGCAAATATAGAAGACTAGTAATTGATAAAACAGGGAACTAAAAAAAAAAAAAAATTCAAATGTTACAAGGAAATAAGCAGCTTAAATCTTCAGTGTCCTATAAATATGTAAAGATCGTTACCTTTCAGGATGTGAGAAATATGAAAAAAAGCAAAGGCTTTGGTAATCTTTAGTGATCTCTCCCACCGTTATGTGTGATTGGCCTTGATTTTATTGCTGCCTTTGACCGTGTTAATCATGAGGCCCTTGTTTTCAAACTCAAACTTTGGAAGCGGGAGGGTGTTTTCTCAATATCATTATTGAATTTTTAAGTAATAGGTCGCAAAGAGTTGTTGTTGATGGATACCATAGTGAGTATAGGAATGTGATATTTGGTGTCCCTCAGGGTAGTGTTTTTGGTCCATTACTTTTCATACGATATACACATAACACGTGGTTTGGTCTAGAAAACAAGCTGCTCTTTGCATAGGCAGATGATGCTACTCTCTTTGCATCGATTCCATCTCCTGATTGTAGATATGAGGTTTTTGAATCCCTTAATATAGGTTTAGGTAAAATTAGTGCATGGTGCAAATTATGGTGCATGAAGTTGAATCCTAACAACACTCAAAGTATGATTGTAACTAAGCCAAGGACCGTGGCTCCTCAACATCTGGATCTCAGCATTGATAATGTTTCTTTAACTTTGTATGACTCTTCAAAATTTTTAGGTGTGATTCACCACATCAAGTTTACTTTTGAGAAATGAGAAACTCTGTGTCTCTTTTAATTGCCCCCCCCCCCAAAAAAAAAAAAAGAAAGAAAAGGCTTATTGAGAAAGTCTTTTAAGATTTTCGGTGATCAGTCTATTCTGAAGATGTTTATTTAATTCTTTCATTCTACCTTGTTTCGAGTATTGTTCTTCTGTCTGGTCTTAAGCTGCTGATTCTCATCTTAATTTGTTGGACAGGAACTTACGGTCTATTGAATTTCCTATTCTTGATCTAGATATTTATCTGTGGCACCGTCGTTCATTTAGTTTGTTATGCATTTTTCATAGTTCTGAACATCCTTTACATTCAGATTTTCCGGACAGTACCATCCTCTTCGTAATACTAAGTATGCAGTTAATTCTAATAGTCAGGCCTTCTCCATCATGAGGCTCAATACTACACGGTATTCCAGAAGTTTTATTCCAGCTGTGACCAAGTTGTGGAATGATCTTCCTAAATTGGTAGTTTAATAGGCATAATTTCAAAAGTTCAAACTTGTAGCAAATGTTTTTATGTTAAACATGCTAACATAAGTATTTTTTAAGTTTATATATTAAAGATCTGTTTTAATGTTGTTACTGTTCTTAAAATATTTCATTTTAATTGTTCATAACTTAAAGTTTATCTATTTCCTTTTCTCACTGTGCTATTTTCCCATGTTGAAACCCATGGGCTTATAGCATCCTGCTTTTCCAACTAGGGTTGTAGCTTAGCTAATAATAATAATAATAATAATAATAATAATAATAATAATAATAATAATAATAATAATAATATCTTGGTTCCAATAATTTGAAATCATCTGTAACTATTCTCGTGTCAGTGTCAACACGATTTGTTGGCTGCACAATATATAGCAATTCTTTTGGATATTTTCGTCGTCTGATTCTGATAATTTGATGATAACCCGGTTGTTGTACATATTTTAAACACAATTTTTGCTTTAATAGGCAGTCAGTGTTGATCAATCAGTATAGGAGTGATCATTCTATTTATTAATTAAAGTGACGTATGCTCTGTTATTACTATTGCTGCTACTACTGCCCCCTGATAAGCTATGTAATACTAATACTACTACTTCTACCTGTTAAGCTATTTACTACTACTACTGCTACTACCACCACCTTTTAATCTATGTACGACTACTACTATCTGTAATGTACTACTACTACTACTACCACCTTTTAATCTATGTACTACTACTACTACTACTACTACTACTACTACTACTACTACTACTACTACTACTACTTGTTTAGATATGTACTACTAAGACTACTATTACTACCACCACCTGTATTCTCTCATCTCCGATTCAAAAATATTTAAGTGATAGGTGAAGAAATGGTGGTGAAAGCATGCCCAGACCCGCGTTCCTTAAGTTCGTCGGTGGGCGTTCCGCTTACGGGGTCCACCTGGATCCCGGGGAAACTCCTCGGACTCGAGGCAGAAAGTGCCGGGTTGTGAAGCCTAATCCTGACCTGATGTCTCACATATGACGTGGAAGTTTCGACTGAGTCGTGAGTCCAGGAAGGGGGAAAGTCGTAGTCAAAGTAATGTGGAAGCACTTCGGTGTAACAGAACGGGGGTCACGACCCGTCGACGATTCCTTTTGTCGCTGGTTCGAATCCCGCTCTACGTAACCTAGTTTTTTTTTATCTATATATTCTTTATTTTCAAAATGTTAAATAATTCATTCGTGAATCATTGTTATTTACTATTTATGTGAAGATAAATATACGAAAATATTACTTATTTTGTTTACCAAATGGAATTTTATAAACTGATCCAAATCCTCAACATTAAAGAAAATGGATCCCATGAATTCATTACAGAAAACCGTTTTATGGGTAACCCTACTAAAAGGACATACGTTGCTTAAAGTTTGGTTCTTTAAGTATTATACTGTAATATATTTCATGTACTTTATCGAAAATTTACCTAATTAAATAAAATTCAGTTTATTTTTCGATAACTTTCGAAAAATAAAAAACATTTTTATCACGAGCTCTTTAATATGCAGTCCGGAAAATCGTAAGTTAACTCGATATGTTAGCCTTTAGGAAAATAATTTTGTTTTTTCTTAATTAAGAATTTAAAACAGCCAAATTGAATTTCTACCTTTGAATTGAATTAACAAACAGTCATTTATATAGTGACTGGTAAACGAATAAAAATTTGGTATTGTAGTGTATTACAGGACAATGTAAACTAGTAAAACAAACTACTTTTTCTTATAGAAAAAATTACCCTCTTCGAAAATGACACTCGTTCCCGTTTTCTATCCGGTCGGGAAACGAGGCTGCTGTACTACAATAACCATTTCTGTTGTTCTGCAAAACCTTTACAAAAGAACATTACCTAACTTGAACGGCCCCACCTAACCTTACCTACCATCCGTGTCCTTACTTAAAGGGGGTGGGGGGGGGGGGGGTGGCGCTAACGCCCCTAGCGACCTCCCTTATATTGCCATATTCCTAGTATGAAACCTATCGTAAGGGAGCTAATGCCCCCCTGCCACCCTACTTACGCTCCCCTATTCTTAATTGGCCGTCATCATACATACATGTGGCCAAGATCACACACACAACCACGTTCAGCTTCCGGGATAACTCGTAACCTTTACAACGGCACCACCATTACTCGAAGTCACTGAAGTCGGAGTTTTCGAGTGGTATCTTCTTTTTTCCTAGGGACAACTTCTTCTCTCGTGGAAGATTTGATGGATGGGCACTCAGCGGAGAAAGAGGGTGTTGGGACAACTTTTTTTTTTTTTTTTTTTTTTTTTTTTTTGTGGTGGGTTGGATGGGAGGGCAATTAGCTTAGGAGTATGGTGTTGGGACGAACCAGAACTCCCGGAATCACGGGTATTGAATGGGTAAACACGCTTAACTAATTCCAGGATTGCCTTCAGTTTACACCCCGTATCCTTCAAATAGCTTTTTTGAATAATTTACATAGCAGAGTAACTACAGCAAATATAGAAGACTAGTAATTGATAAAACAGGGAACTAAAAAAAAAAAAAAATTCAAATGTTACAAAGAAACAAGCAGCTTAAATCTTCAGTGTCCTATAAATATATAAAGATCGTTACCTTTCAGGATGTGAGAAATATGAAAAAAGCAAAGGCTTTGGTAATCTTTCCAAAAATTTTTTTTTTTTTTTTTATGTTATAGTGATCTCTCCCACTGTTATGTGTGATTGGCCTTGATTTTATTGCTGCCTTTGACCGTGTTAATCATGAGGCCCTTGTTTTCAAACTCAAACGTCTGAGTTATTTTTTACGTGAAAGCTGTTTAAAAGACAACATAGTTTTTGAATACTAATTCTAGAGTGTAGACCTACGTTTATGAATCTCTTATAAGATACCGGACCATCTAAACCCAGTCCAGGTTTCAAGTTATTGGGGATGAAATTAAACCCAAACAAATCAATGATTTGATTTTCTATGGGTCTCAAGGAGGTTATGTCTAAGACACCGTATAGTTTTCAGCCATTTCTTTATATTTATTGTTTCTGAAAATTCAAAGGTTCGAACTTGCAGCAAAGGTTTTATGTTGAACAGGCTGACGTAAATCTATTTTTATAGTTTATGTAAGAGAGATCTGTATTAACTTTATCATTGTTCTAAAAATTGAATTTTTAAGTAATAGGTCGCAAAGAGTTGTTGTTGATGGGTACCATAGTGAGCATAGGAATGTGATATTTGGTGTCCCTCAGGGTAGTGTTTTTGGTCCATTACTTTTCATGCGATGTACACATAACACGGGGTTTGGCCTAGAAAACAAGCTGCTCTTTGCATAGGCAGATGATGCTACTCTCTTTGCATCGATTCCATCTCCTGATTGTAGATATGAGGTTTCTGAATCCCTTAATATAGATTTAGGTAAAATTAGTGCATGGTGCAAATTATGGGGCATGAAGTTGAATCCTAACAAAACTCAAAGTATGATTGTAAGTAAGCCAAGGACCGAGGCTCCTCAACATCTGGATCTCAGCATTGATAATGTTTCTTTAACTTTGTATGACTCTTTAAAATTTTTAGGTGTGATTCACCACATCAAGTTTACTTTTGAGAAACTCTGTGGCTCTTTCAATTGCCCCCCCCCCCCAAAAAAAAAGGCTTATTGAGAAAGTTTTAAGATTTTCGGTGATCAATCTATTCTGAAGATGTTTTTTTAATTCTTTCATTCTACCTTGTTTCGAGTATTGTTCTTCTGTCTGGTCTTAAGCTGCTGATTCTCATCTTAATTTGTTGGACAGGAACTTACGGTCTATTGAATTTCCTATTCTTGATCTAGATATTAATCTGTGGCACCGTCGTTCATTTAGTTTGTTATGCATTTTTCATAGTTCTGAACATCCTTTACATTCAGATTTTCCGGACAGTACCATCCTCTTCGTAATACTAAGTATGCAGTTAATTCTAATAGTCAGGCCTTCTCCATCATGAGGCTCAATACTACACGGTATTCCAGAATTTTTATTCCAGCTGTGACCAAGTTGTGGAATGATCTTCCTAATTGGGTAGTTTAATAGGCATAATTTCAAAAGTTCAAACTTGTAGCAATTTTTTTTTATGTTAAACATGCTAACATAAGTCTTTTTTTAAGTTTATATATTAAAGATTTGTTTTAATGTTGTTACTGTTCTTAAAATATTTCATTTTAATTGTTCATAACTTAAAGTTTATCTATTTCCTTTTCTCACTGTGCTATTTTCCCCTGTTGAAACCCTTGGGCTTATAGCATCCTGCTTTTCCAACTAGAGTTGTAGCTTAGCTAATAATAATAATAATAATAATAATAATAATAATAATAATAATATCTTGGTTCCAATAATTTGAAATCATCTGTACTTATTCTCTTGTCAACACGATTTGTTGGCTGCACAATATGTAGCATTTCTTTTGGATATTTTGGTCGTCTGATTCTGATAATTTGATGATAACCCGGTTGTTGTACATATTTTAAACACAATTTTTGCTTTAATTAAACAGTGACTGTTAATCAATCAGTATAGGAGTGATCCTTCTATTTATTAAGTAAAGTGACGTATGCTATGTTATTACTATTGCTACTACTACTGCCCCCTGATAAGCTATTTAATACTACTACTGCTAATACTACTACTACCTGTAAAGCTATGTACTACTGCTACTACTACTACCTGTTAAGCTATATGATATTACTACTACTACTACTACTATCTGTTTAATTATATACTACTGCTACTATCTGTTAAGCTATATACTACTACTACTACTACTACGTTTTAAGCTATGTACTACTACTACTACTTCTGCTATCTGTTAAGTTATATACTACTACTACTGCCACTATCTGTTAAGCTATATACTACTACTACTACTACTACCACCTTTCTAGCTATGTACTACTACTACTACTACTACTACTATCTGTTAAGTTATATACTACTACCTGTTAAGCTATGTACTACTACTACTACTACTACTATCTGTTAACTACTACCACTACTACTACTACTATCTGGTAAGCTATGTACTACTACTACTACTACTACTACTACTATTATCTGTTAAGATGTGTACTACTACTACTACTACTACTACCTGTTAAGATATGTACTACTACTACTATTACTACTACTACCTGTTAAGATATGTACTATTACCACCTATTAAGATGTGTACTATTACTACCACTACCACTTGTATTCTATCTCCGATTTAAGTGATAGGAGAAGAAATGCTACTGAAAGCATGCCCAGACCCTCATTCCTTCAGTTCGTCGGTGGGCGTTCCGCTTACGGGGTCCACCTGGATCCTGGGGAAACTCCTCGGACTCGAGGCAGAAAGTGCCGGGTTGTGAAGCTTAATCCTGACCTGATGTCTCACATATGACGTGGAAGTTTCGACTGAGTCGTGAGTCCAGGAAGGGGGAAAGTCGTAGTCAAAGTAATGTGGAAGCACTTCGGTGTAACAGAACGGGGGTCACGACCCGTCGACGATTCCTTTTGTCGACGGTTCGAATCCCGCTCTACATAACCTTGTTTTTTTTTTTCATCTATATACTCTATTTTCAAAATGTGAAATAATTCATTCGTGAATCATTATTATTTACTGTTTATGTGATGATAAATATACGAAAATATTACTTATTTTGTTTGCCAAATGGAATTTTATAAACTGATCGAAATCCTCAACATTAAAGAAAATGGATCCCATGAATTCATTACAGAAAACTGTTTTATGGGTAACCCTACTATAAGGATATACGTTGCTTAAAGTTTGGTTCTCTAAGTATTATACTGTAATATATTTCATGTACTTTATCGGAAATTTACCCAATTAAATAAATTTCATTATCATTTTCGATAACTTTCGAAAAAAAACCACATTTTTATCACGAGCTCTTTAATATAGAGTCCGGAAAAACGTAAGTTAACTCGATATGTTAGCCTTTAGGCAAATCATTTTGTTTTTTTTTTCTTAATTATTTACTTTAAGAATTTAAAACAGCCAAAGTGAATTTCTACCATTGAATTGAATTACCAAACAGTCATTTATATAGTGACTGGTAAACGAATAAAAATTTGGTATTATTGTAGTGTATTACAGGACAATGTAAACTAGTAAAAAAAACTACTTTTTCTTATAGAAAAAATTACCCTTTGAAAATGACACTTGTTCTCGTTTTCTAACCGGTCGGGAAACGAGGCCGCTGTACTACAATAACCATTTCTGTTGTTCTGCAAAACCTTTACAAAAGAACATTACTAACTTGAACGGCCCCACCTAACCTTACCTACCATCCGTGTCCTTACTTAAAGGGGGGGGGGGGTGGCGCTAACGCCCCTAGTGACCTCCCTTATATTGCCATATTCCTAGTATGAAACCTATCGTAAGGGAGCTAATGCCCCCTGCCACCCCACTTACGCTCCCCTATTCTTTATCGGCCGTCATCATACATACATGTGGCCAAGATCACACCTGGTTCCTGGTTCCTGGTTCCTTATTGCTCACTCCGCAAAATAAGTTTGCGGGCACTCTATCTCTTTATAGATAGGTGCAAAGCTTCTAAGCTTATTCTTATTATTGTTATTAAGTTTATATCACCTGTACCTTAAATAAATTAATATCATAATGAGATTCTCAATCTTTACTTTTACTCCCTTCTACCTTGAAATTAGATAGGATAACACCTTGCTATCATCAGTTTTGGCAACCTATTGTGGTAATCAGTTTGGACTTCTTAAATTCTTCTTTTATATGCATTGCCCTGCCTATAAATGCAGCCAGATCCCTGCTAGGATTTTTCAGCGTACCTAAACTTATTTCTACATTCTTTAGCTGTCCTAATTTTGGGCATAGAAATAAATGTTCGGTAGTATCTTCTTCCTCTTTGCACAAGTCACACAAATTATCTTCATATTTTCCCTTGAAATTTGCTTTTAAGTTGAGCATATTTAATCTTGCTTTCATCACAAGGGATGCCTTATCCAGATACATTTCTCTGATATAAGGCAGAGGGCCATTTCCTTTAATAGATCTTAATTTTTTCATTATTTTCTTTTTTTCTTCCATAGTTTCTTCTATTTTTTCCATAATTATTTTCTTGATTTCTTTTATCAGGGTCCTTATCCCCCAATTTCTTATTTCTTCAACTTCCCATATTTACTGCAGATTTCTTCTACGCTCTTGCTCCAGCACTTTCCATACGGGTTCTTCAACTGATCCTCAATTATCTCTCTTACTAATCTTTTTTCCTCGGAGTTTATGATATTATGGAAGAGCATTAATTTCTCATATTCTATTCTGCAGGACACCGGCCATATTCCTGTTTCTGCAAGTATGCCCCAATATGGAGTACTCGCAGGTAGTTCATACATATTTCTTATTATCTTGTATTGGAGGTTTTCTAGATCTTTCATATCTTTGTCCCTAATTACACTCCAGGTCTCCACGTTGGCAAATATTGTTGGTACTACTACTGTTTCATATATTTTCTTTCTGACTTCCAATGCCATCTTTCCTACTTTTCTCGTATCCCCATATTTTCATATTTCTTGGGTCATATATGCGACCCTCTGGCTTTTTTTACTGATACTCAATTCTTTGTTTCCCTTCTCTGTGTACCATTCACCCAGATACTTATATTCCTTAACTAAACTTACTTTTCCGTTCTTCACTTTTGTTTCAATCTCCTCCTCTTTCCCATTCTTTCTTTTGTTAATTCTTAATACACCCGGTTTTTGGGGGGTTGGTGTTGATAGTGAATTTCTTTAGGGTCTCCAAGCTATGACAATTACTTATGGCACTTTCGATACCTTCTTTCCTTCCTGTGGGAAACATTATATCATCTACAAATACCCCAGTGATTCTATTTCAATATTTCTTATCAATGTGATATTTTTTCTGCTAATGCTATTGACTTTGTCAGTTGCTATACTGCATAGCTTGGGTCCATATATCGTTCCTTGTCTCACATTTCCTTCAATCTTTATATCTTCTGTTGTACCTGCTGGACAGTTTATGGCTGTTCTACCTTTTTCATTCATTTTTTTTAACTATCAATGCTTCCTTGCATCCTATCATTTTTCCCATTTCTTTTATGCAGTCCTTTAGGTCTAGCTTATCGAAGTACTTATACGCATCACAGAACCATGCGTATGTCGACCCTCCCAAATAGGGATTATAGTCTATTACTGCATTTAGTGTAAGCAGATGATCGGCCGTAGATCTTCCTTCAATGCCTCCACACTGGAATCGACTCATCTCTTCTTTGAATCTGTCCTTATATTTTTTCATCCTTATTTTCTCGTATATTTCACTAATTATGCTTGTGATGAATAAGCCTCTTTTATTTTCTAGTTCCATTTTATTTCCCTTTTTGTGGATTGAAAGTATCCACATCTCTTCCCACTCTTTAGGGATACATATGCTTTCGTCAATTTCTGTTAGTATCAGCTTCAGACTTTCTATTATTTCTTTCCCCATCATTTTAATCACAACATTGTTCAATCCTTGCCTGTCCGTTGTGTATTTGTCTCTCAGGCTTTTTACGATGGCTTCTACTTCTTGATATGTTATTTTCTCTTCCTTGCTGGATATCACTCTGTCACTTCCTGACAGCCATTTATCAAACATGTTGTTGATTTCTTCTGCCAGGGTCTCTTCTTCACTTTGGGGATTTTCTAGCTTAAATAAATCACTGTAGAATTTTTCATATTCTTTCTTTATTTCTTCAACATCCTCTATTATTTCTCTATCCTTTCCTCTGATTGCTGTACATTTACTGGCATTTTTTCCATCTACTTTCTTCTTGAATTCCCAGAAGGCTGTGCTGTTCATACCTCCTTTTACTTTGATCTCTTCTACTTGCTTGATTATTCTTAAACCTTCCTCTTTTTGTTTTTCTTCTTGTATGTATAGGTCTACGAGGCTCTCTTGTACTTTAATTCTTCTCTTGACCTCATTGTTTTCCTTTCCAAGATTAATACAATTCTTTTTTAAGGTTCTTTTGAGTTTCATTAATTTCCTTAATTCTTTGGACCTCTTGTTTTTTCTGTTTGTCTCTTTTACACTACATTTTCTTAATATTTCTTGCACTTTTTCTTGCCATTTTGAATATTTTATTCTTACACTAGCTTTTTCTTTGGCAATCTTTATAAGTTCCTTTTTATCTTTGTGGACATTTAAATGGTTCCAGACTATTTTGTATCTGACCTTTCTTTCTTTCTTGTTTATAGTCAACTAATTCATTTCAAGTAGGATGGCACAGTGATTAGAATACACCATTTCTTTTGATATTCTGTAGGGTGTTATCAATTTCTCTTCGTCAATTACCATGCTACTAATACCTTCTTCGTCCTCTTCTCTAACTAGAGCATAATCTGTCACTGATTTCTTCTCTTTTTCAATTCTCGTCCAAGTCCCTCTGCATTTCGGGTTACTATTTGCAATTATCATGTTGGACTCCTCTGCCAAATCTCTTAACATTTTGCCTGATTTTGTAATCTCCTTACTATTGTTTTTTATTATGCTTCCTACTTTACAGTTGAAGTCTCCCATTACAACTACTTTTTCTTCTCTGCTATTTGCTATCATTATTTCGTCTTTTATAGACTTGTACAGCTTCCGGGATAACTCGTAACCTTAACAACGGCACCACCATTACTCGAAGTCACTGAAGTCGGAGTTTTCGAGTGGTATCTTCTTTTTTCCTAGGGACAACTTCTTCTTTTGCGGAAGATTTTTTTTTTTTTTTTTTTTTTTTTTTTTTTTTTTTTTTTTTTTTTTTTTTTTTTTTTTTTTGTGGGTTGGATGGGAGGGCCATTACCTTAGGAGTATGGTGTTGGGACGAACCAGAACTCCCGGAATCACGGGTATTGAATGGGTAAACACGCTTAACTAATTCCAGGATTGCTTTCAGTTTACACCCCGTATCCTTCAAATGGCGTTTTTGAATAATTTACATAGCAGAGTAACTACAGCAAATATAGAAGACTAGTAATTAATAAAACAGGGAACTAAAAAAGAAAAAATTCAAATGTTACAAGGAAATAAGCAGCTTAAATCTTCAGTGTCCTATAAATATGTAAAGATCGTTACCTTTCAGGATGTGAGAAATGTGAAAAAAGCAAAGGCTTTGGTAATCTTTAATGATCTCTCCCACCGTTATGTGTGATTGGCCTTGATTTTATTGCTGCCTTTGACCGTGTTAATCATGAGGCCCTTGTTTTCAAACTCAAACTTTGGGAGCGGGAGGGTGTTTTCTCAATATCATTATTGAATTTTTAAGTAATATTTCGCAAAGAGTTGTTGTTGATGGGTACCATAGTGAGCATAGGAATGTGATATTTGGTGTGCCTTAGGGTAGTGTTTTTGGTCCATTATTTTTCATACGATATAGACATAACACGTGGTTTGGTCTAGAAAACAAGCTGCTCTTTGCATAGGCAGATGATGCTACTCTCTTTGCATCGCTTCCATCTCCTGAATGTAGATATGAGATTTCTGAATCCCTTTATATAGATTTGGGTAAAATTAGTGCATGGTGCAAGTTATGGTGCATGAAGTTGAATCCTAACAAAACTCAAAGCATGATTGTAAGTAGGCGAATGACCGGGGCTCCTCAACATATGGATCTCAGCATTGATAATGTTTCTTCAACTTTGTATGACTCTTTAAAATTTTTAGGTGTGATTCACCACATCAAGTTTACTTTGGAGAAACTCTGTGTTTCTTTCAATTTCCCCCCCCCCCCCCAAAAGGCTTATTGGGAAAGTCTTTTAAGATTTTCGGTGATCAATCTATTCTGAAGATGTTTTTTTTATTTCTTTCATTCTACCTTGTTTCGAGTATTGTTCTTTTGTCTGGTCTTAAGCTGCTGATTCTCATTTTAATTTGTTGGACAGGAACTTACGGTCTATTGAATTTCCTATTCTTGATCTAGATATTAATCTGTGGCACCGTCGTTCATTTAGTTTGTTATGCATTTTTCATAGTTCTGAACATCCTTTACATTCAGATTTTCCGGACAGTACCATCCTCTTCGTAATACTAAGTATGCAGTTAATTCTAATAGTCAGGCCTTCTCCATCATGAGGCTCAATACTACACGGTATTCTAGAAGTTTTATTCCAGCTGTGACCAAGTTGTAGAATGATCTTCCTAATTGGGTAGTTTAATAGGCATAATTTCAAAAGTTCAAACTTGCTGCAAATGTTTTTATGTTAAACATGCTGACATAAGTCTTTTTTAAGTTTATGTATTAAAGATGTTTTAATGTTGTTACGGTTCTTGAAATATTTTATTTTAATTGTTCACAACTTAAAGTTTATCTATTTCCTTTTCTCACTGTGCTATTTTCCCATGTTGAAACCCCTGGGCTTATAGCATCCTGCTTTTCCAACTAGGGTTGTAGCTTAGCTAATAATAATAATAATAATAATAATAATAATAATAATAATAATAATAATAATAATATCTTGGTTCCAATAATTTGAAATCATCTGTAACTATTCTCGTGTCAACACGATTTGTTGGCTGCACAATATGTAGCAATTCTTTTAAATATATTGGTTGTCTGATTCTGATAATTTGATGGGTTATTGTACATATTTTAAACACAATTTTTGCTATAATAGGCAGTCAGTGTTGATCAATCAGTATAGGAGTGATCCTTCTATTTATTAATCAAAGTGACGTATGCTATGTTATTACTATTGCTACTACTACTGCCCCCTGATAAGCTATGTAATACTACTACTACTACCTGTTAAGCTATATACTATTACTACTACTACTACCTGTTAAGCTATTTACTACTACTACTACTACTACCTGTTAAGCTATTTACTACTACTACTACTACTACCTGTTAAGCTATTTACTACTACTACTACTACTACTACTACCTGTTAAGCTATTTACTACTACTACTACTACTACCACCCCCTTTTAATCTATGTACGACTACTACTATCTGTAATGTACTACTTACTACTACCACCTTTTAATCTATGTACGACTACTACTATCTGTAATGTACTACTACTGCTACTACTACTACTACTTTCTGTAATGTACTACTACTACCACCTGTTGAAATATGTACTACTAAGACTACTATTACTACCACCACCTGTATTCTTTTATCTCCGATTCAAAAATATTTTAGCGATACGAGAAGAAATGCTGCTGAAAGCATGCCCAGACCCAGTTTCCTTCAGTTCGTCGATGGGCGTTCCGCTTACGGGGTCCACCTGGATCCTGGGGAAACTCCTCGGACTCGAGGCAGAAAATGCCGGGTTGTGAAGCTTAATCCTGACCTGATGTCTCACATATGACGTGGAAGTTTCGACTGAGTCGTGAGTCCAGGAAGGGGGAAAGTCGTAGTCAAAGTAATGTGGAAGCACTTCGGTGTAACAGAACGGGGGTCACGACCCATCGACGATTCCTTTTGTCGCTGGTTCGAATCCCGCTCAGTTAATCTTATACGTTTTTTTTTTCATATACATATTCTTTATTTTCAAAATGTGAAATAATTCATTTGTGGATCATTGTTATTTACTGTTTATGTGATAGTAGATATAAGGAAATATTTTGTTCAGCAAAAAGCAATTTATGAACAACGAAATACTCAATATTAAAGAAAATGGTTAAAGTGAATTTATCAAAGAAAACCATTTTATGGGTAACCCTACCAAAATGATATTCGTCGCTTATAGTTTGCTTCTTGAACCATCCTGCCATATGTTTTATCGTATCTACCCCGTTAACTAAATTTAATTATCTTTTTCTATAAGCTTTAATTAAACAGTCAGGAAAATCGTAAGTTAACTCAGAATATATTTGTCTCTAGCAAAATCGTTTTTTTTTTCTTAATTATTATTTTTATTTAAACCGCCCAACTTTTATGAGTTGTGCTCTTAAATTATATTAGTGAACAACCTTTTAATATGATGGTAATTGAATAGAAATAACAGACTTTTTATAGAAAGATAAGTTAAATATGATTTTTTTATATAAATATTTACAGAAAATAGAAATAAACAGTTAATTTGCAATTAGAAATTATTAGTGTAATATTGTACTAAAATATTTGGGAAAATATAATGTAAGGACACCGATCCCTTCGTCGTCCAGAAAATCGACAAACTACTTATTTATTTAAATTCTCTCTTCGCCACACTGTGGTGTCCTATGTATATATATTCCGCTCTACCAGAGCTACATTTTGATATATGTATCGTTTCATGACATATTTTTGTTAACCCGTAATTCATATATTTGTAAGTGTAAGAAAACATATATTTTGGCGGGCACTTCAATCCGACTTGGCGCCAACGTAATCCTACGTTTCCGTCCGCACCTTGTAATGTATTTCCGTGCGCATTCAAATAAGGTATCAGTTGATCTTGGTGACGCTTGTCTCACTGTCCTTACAACTGGTGACCCCGGAGTTGAAAGTAGCATCAGCGGTTTTGGCTTTGCCATTAATGGACTTATTACGGCCGTGCTACCTTCTACATACTCCGTTACCTTAGGCAAGAACCTGCCTTTGGTTCTCCCACACTTCGGTGAACGTAAGGCAGTAGGATGAGCTTAACCGACATATCAACCTCTCACCTCTTCGCCGACTCGTCGTCTGGCCACGATGCAGGAAGCAACACGCCCATCGCACCCAACGGCCTCGCCTCCACGCCCAAAGTCAAACTGCCGCCCTTTTCTCAACACAACACCGCTTCCTGGTTCCTGAGAGCGGACGTACTCTTCCGCGTCGCTAGACTCAGCGACTCCTGCGTCAAGGCTGACATCGTTCTCACCTCCATACCTGAAGAAGTATTCGACAAGATTTCCCCATGGCTCGACGCCCAGGCCGGCCAAGTTTCATACGACGACCTGAGAACGAAACTCATCGGTATCTACTCCCTCTCCGTCTCAGCAAGGGCACAGAAAGTACTGGACCTTGCCGGCAAGCCCATGGGTGACACCTCTCCTGTCGAGGCGTGGGACGAGCTAACTGGCCTGCTCATGCTTCCCGAAACAGACAGCAACGGCCGACGACGTGAGATTAGCTTATCTCGCGAGATCTTTCTTCGACGCCTACCACAGGACGTACGGGCCCAATTGACAGACGCCGACACGCTCCCGATGAACGAACTCCTGTCGAAGGCTCAGAAGCTCCACGAGGCCTCCAAAGCATCTCGCCTCGGAGCATCATCGTCAACACCGCCTCCGTTCTCCTCCTTCAGCAGCTGCTCTTCCATAGACTCCTCGGCAATGGCCCTCGAGGACGACGAGATCAACATTCTATCAAGAAAGAAACCACCGCAACCGACGCGACCAAACCCTAGGCCTAACCCAGCATGGTGCTTCTACCACCAACAGTTCGGCAGTGACGCCAAGAAATGTAGAGCACCATGCAGTTTCCCTAGAAGACGACGCCAGAAGCATCCACCTGCCACCACCTGCCACCATCGCGGCCGCAGTTAACCATAACAAGATTGGTTTCTGTATCCTCGATACCATTTCCAACCGTAGACTCATGGTGGACACCGGCGCAATGCAGTCAACGTTCCCTCCTTCGAAGTCCGACCTAGACCGTGGTCCCGACAAAAACGCTCCCTCACTCATCGCCGCCAACGGATCTCCCATACGGTGCTATGGAATCAAGACCCTCAAGATATCTATCATGGGCCGTTTGTATTCTTGGCCCTTCGCTATCGCCGACGTCAATCGCCCCCTCCTCGGTGCGGATTTCCTCGCCCACCATGGACTCCTCGTCGACGTCGCTAACAGACGTCTCATCGACACGGGAACCTGCCAGTCCCGCGCCCTAGAACACGGCCCTGCAACAATGTCCGTATCCGCCGTAACAACGCACCCCTACGCCGACCTCCTACGAGAGTTTCCCGAGGTTTTCAAGCCCGAGCTCCGACACTCGCCAGGTTCCCCGTCCAAGCATGGTATCTACCACCACATCACAACGACAGGACCTCCCACTCACGCCAAATTCCGCCGCCTCCCGCCTCAGAAACTGAAGGATGCCAAACGCGCCTTCGAGGACAGGGAACGCATGGGTATCTGTAAGAAAGCATCGAGCCCCTGGGCATCACCCCTGCACATGGTTAAAAAGCCGGACGGGTCCTGGAGACCTTGCGGCGACTACAGGCGCCTCAACCTCATCACAACGCCCGATCACTACCCACTGCCCAACATGCAGGACCTAACGAACGCGTTGCACGGCGCAAAGTTTTTTTACCAAGATGGACCTTCTCAAGTCTTACCTCCAGGTCCCCGTATTCCCGGAAGATATCCCGAAAACTGCCATTGTAACGCCGTTCGGATCCTACACCTTCGCATACTCAACCTTCGGTCTACGCAACGCCGGGGCAACCTTCCAACGACTAATGGATAGCATTCTGGGTGACCTACCTTTCTGCGTCTGCTACGTCGACGACATCCTGATATTCTCGAAAACCAAGGAGGAACACCGGGGACACGTCCGCACCGTCCTAAAGCGCCAACAGGAGAACGGCCTAGTCGTACGCTTCGACAAATGTACGTTCGGTGCGGAGGAAGTGGATTTCCTTGGTCACCGTGTATCCTCGCGCGGGGTAAAACCCATGACAACCAAAGTCGACGCCATCAGGAAGTTCCCAATACCTACGACCATTCGCCAACTTCAGGAGTTCTTGGGAATGGTCAATTACTACAGGAGCTTCATCCCCAACATCGCACAAACCCTGTCACCCCTCGACGACGTCCTGAAAGGAAAAGCAAAAAAACTCGAGTGGGGCTTGCCCCAGCAACAGGCATTCGCTCGGAAGAAGGATGCCCTTGCGAATGCCACCACCCTAGCTCATTTCGACGACGACGCGCCCCTGCGTCTAACGACCGACGCCAGCAACGTCGCCTGCGGGGCTGTGCTTGAGTACCTCGTCGATGGTTCTCCTCGACCGCTGGCATTCTTCAGCAAGAAATTGAAACCCGCCGAAACATGATACAGCACCTTCGATAGGGAACTCCTCGCCGTCTACCTCGCCGTCCGCCACTTCAGGCACATCTTGGAGGGTACCCCCTTCACGATTGCAACGGATCATCAACCCCTCGTCCACGCCTTCACGAAATCAACGGACGCATGGTCATCCCGACAACAACGTCATCTCGCATCAATCGCCGAATTCGGGTGCACCATACGTTACGTCCCAGGAAAGAAAAACCCAGTCGCGGACGCCCTTTCAAGGATTGAAATTGACGCGATCCACCTGGGAATCGACTACGCCAATCTCGCAACCGAACAACGCACCGACCGATAAGCACAGATTCACCTGATGGAGCCATCCGCGCTCAAGATAAGTGCGGTTCCCCTCGGACCAGCGGGAGTAACTATTCTTTGCGACACCAGCACTGGCCGCCCTCGTCCCTGGGTACCAGCCTCCTGCAGAAAGAAAATATTTGATATCATCCATGGACTTTCGCACCCCTCAGGACGCACCACCGCTCGCCTTCTGTCTGAAAAGTTTGTCTGGCCAGGGATAAAAAAGGACGCCCGGGAATGGGCGAGGTCATGCATCAACTGCCAGTCGAGCAAGGTCAGCCGTCACACCGAATCGGGGGTGGGCGATTTTCCCCAGCCAAAAAGACATTTCGGACATATACACATCGACGTCGTGGGACCATTGCCCCCTTTTGGATCCGCTCGCTACCTACTTACGATCATCGATCGCTCCACGAGGTGGTTGGAGGCATTGCTACGACTCAAGCATGTGCCGAAGCCCTCCTGTCAAGCTGGGTGAGCAGGTTTGGCGTTCCTGACGACATCACGACTGACAGAGGCCCTGCTTTCCTCTCAGAAATATGGCTTGCTTTGGCGAACCTGATGGGGACGACGCTCCACAGCACCACGGCATACAACCCTGCGGCAAACGGCATGGTCGAAAGAACGCACCGCGCCCTCAAGGCGTCCCTGATGGCGAGCTGCACCGACGGGGACTGGAAATCACGACTTCCTTGGGTACTCCTCGGCCTTCGCACCGCCCCTCGCGCAGACGGCGAACCTTCGCCCGCCGAAAAAGTTTACGGGGAAGCGCTCGCAGTTCCTGGCGAATTCTTTCCCTCATCAACCGACGACACGCAGCTGGATCACCTAAGGGACATCGCCAGGAAGTTCAGGCCGTGTCTCAAAACTTACCTGGATGACTGCAAGTACGTTTTCGTCCATGTCGACGCTCATCGACAACCACTGACTAGACCTTATCGAGGTCCCTACCGGGTTATTAAAAAGACGACGAAAGCCTTCCTTCTCGACGTCCATGGCCAAGAGGACTGGGTCTCAATAGACCGCGTGAAACCAGCGTTTCTCGAAGGAAGCGACACTGCCTCCGCTGGACCTGGCAGACCTCAGAGTTCCGCCACAAAACAAGCCGCCCAACGAAGGAAAAATCATCAAATGACGTCAAGAGGAAGAGATCCTTACACCGACCGCCAGCGCGCCCCTCCGTTCAAAAACAAGAGGAACCCTCCGACGCCCGAAGAGATACGAAGATTGATCATCAGCCCTCTACGCCGCCCGATGTCTTGGGGGGGGGAGTACTTGTAAGGACACCGATCCCTTCGTCGTCCAGAAAATCGACAAACTACTTATTTATTTAAATTCTCTCTTCGCCACACTGTGGTGTCCTATGTATATATATTTTGCTCTACCAGAGCTACATTTTGATATATGTATCGTTTCATGACATGTTTTTGTTAACCCGTAATTCATATATTTGTAAGTGTAAGAAAACATATATTTTGGCGGGCACTTCAATCCGACTTGGCGCCAACGTGATCCTACGTTTCCGTCCGCACCTTGTAATGTATTTCCGTGCGCATTCAAATAAAGTATCAGTTGATCTTGGTGACGCTTGTCTCACTGTCCTTACAATAACATTGACAGTGATATTTGGTGTGCAGAATATTTGTTGAATTAATATACTCAGGGCTGTTATTATTATTATTATTATTATCATTATTAATTGGAAAAGCACAATATATATAAATATATATATATATATATATGTATATATATATATATATATATATATATATATATATATTTATTTATTTATTTATTTATTTATTTATTCAGGGCCATCCATACTGGGTTGGTATGCTGTGAGCAATCAGACTAAAGCTTCCCACCATCACCAATCTACAGTACTGTATAGCTACCGTGGTGATGAAAATAGCCAAACCCCAGACATGAATAAGGATATGTCTGAGGACTTTGTTTTATTGTTGTTTGCGTCAATATATATATATATATATATATATATATATATATATATATATATATATATATATATATATATATATATATATATGTGTGTGTGTGTGTGTGTGTGTGTGTGTGTGTGTGTGTGTGTGTGTGTGTGTGGAACATGAAATATCATTGGAGGAAGAAAGGATTAATGAGGTAGAATCATTCAAGTATTTAGGAACTATGATCTCCAATACAGGGTCTTTAGAATTAGTTTTTTTTTTTTTTTTTGCACAACGTTTTATTTTAGAACGATAAAAAATGCTATATAAACACATTGTTGATATGTTTCTATTATCAATGTTGTTGTTATAAATTGTTACAATGTAATCCTTTATCAAGAAGTTTTTAAGTAAATCTACAACACGATTAGCAGCAGATTCTAGAATTAGGATGTGGGACCCCCTTTAGTCACCAATAAATGAGCGTGACCCCTCATTCATTGTGAGATCGTTAGAAGATTGCCTGTGCAAGGTGATACCCAATTAAATCGTCTCTCAACAATTGCGAAATGTTAACGCTAATCTCTCTGTTGCAAAATGTTGAGGTTGCACGAAGGAATGATAAACAATATGGCAATTTAATTCAAATAAAAACGGAAAACCTGCAGCGAACTTGGTGAAAGTATTAGAGCCAATAAATAAGCAAAGATTTAACCAAATATGCGATAGAGATGAATAAAAGACGCACACATGTTTTTATTGCAAACGAAATAAAATGTTATTCTAATGTGAATTTATTGCAACTCGATTCTTTCATTTCATTTGCCGTGCTTTTATCACTTTGCCACCAAAATTGAGTGTACATTTTAGCAAATAAATTAGGTATGTCTAACGAGGTTTATGTAAGAGTTGAGACATGCTGAACGTTCGAAAGACAGAGTTGAGACATGCTGAATGTTCGAAAGACAGAGTTGAGACATGCTGAATGTTCGAAAGACAGAGTTGAGACATGTTCACATCTCAAGGTGGAATATCACAGCGTTATTTTCGCCTACGGGTGCAAACACTACAGCATTATTTTTACCTTCCTGTGCCATTTCCATAAGAATTATTTCGACTATTAATGCTTACTAGCTGTAAATAGTTTTATTCCGGTTAGATAGATCTATTATAATTTAGATTTTATTATTAAGTAGATAAAAGTATGCTCTGCTATGGCTTTGTTATTATTACTTGTTACGCTTCAACCCTAGTTGGAAAAGCAGAATGCCACAAACCCAAGGGCTCCAACTGTAAATAAGTGATTAAATTCGTTTATCTAACAATCTAAGGTATTTAGAACTATTGCTGAAGGTTGTGAAAGAAATAAGGAATCTATTTCGTACAACGCTTACGTAATGAGAGGCTTGTAAACGATAGCTTGTTAGTAGAAACTGATTCACAAATAATGCTCTGAGACCTTTAGCTTTCAGTTCGTCGATGGGCGTTCCGCTTACGGGGTCCACCTGGATCCTGGGGAAACTCCTCGGACTCGAGGCAGAAAGTGCCGGGTTGTGAAGCTTAATCCTGACCTGATGTCTCACATATGACGTGGAAGTTTCGACTGAGTCGTGAGTCCAGGAAGGGGGAAAGTCGTAGTCAAAGTAATGTGGAAGCACTTCGGTGTAACAGAACGGGGGTCACGACCCGTCGACGATTCCTTTTGTCGCCAGTTCGAATCCCGCTCAGTTAATCTTTTACGTTTTTTTTCATATACATATTCTTTATTTTCTAAATGTGAAATAATTCACTTGTGGATCATTGTTATTTACTGTTTATGTGATAGTAGATATAAGGAAATATTACTTTTGTCTAGCAAAAAGCAATTTATAAACAACGAAATACTCAACATTAAAGAAAATGGATCTTATGAATACATCACAGAAAACAGTTTTATGGGTAACCCTACCAAAATGATATTCGTCGCTTATAGTTTGCTTCTTGAACCATCCTGCCATATAGTTTATCGTATCTACCCCGTTAACTAAATTTAATTATCCTTTTCTATAAGCTTTAAACAGTCAGGAAAATCGTAAGTTAACTCAGAATATGTTTGTCTCTAGCAAAATCGTTTTTTTTTTCTTAATTATTATTTTTATTTAAACCGCCCAACTTTTATGAGTTGTGCTCTTAAATTGAATTAGTGAACAACCTTTTAATATGATGGTAAATGAATAGAAATAACAGACTTTTTATTGAAAGTTAAGTTAAATATGATTTTTTGATATAAATATTTACAGAAAATAGAAACAATCAGTTAATTTGCAATTAAAAATTATTAGTGTAATATTGTACTAAAATATCTGGGAAAATATATTGGCAGTGATATTTGGTGTGTGCAGAATATTTGTTGAATTAATATTCTCAGGGCTGTTGTTTCATTATTATTATTATTATTATTATTATTATTATTATTATTATTATTATTATTATTATTATTATTATTACTATTATTAATTGGAAAAGCTCAATATGTATATATATATATATATATATATATATATATATATATATATATATATATATATATATATTCAAGGCCATCCATACTGGGTTGGTTTGCTGTGAGCGATCAGACTAAAGCTTCTCGCCAATACCAATCTATAGCTACCGTGATGATGAAAATAGCCAAACCCCAGCCATGAATAAGGATATATCTGAGGTCTTTGTTTTGGCTGTTTGCGTCAATAGGCGTAGAAGTATATATATATATATATATATATATATATATATATATATATATATATATATATATATATATATATATATATATATATATATATATAATCTTCACACGATAGCTTTAAGCGTGAAAAAAGCTACCATGATTAGGGTCAATATTCTTACGGCAATAACTGTTTGAACAACGCCCAAAATACTTAGATTTGCCATTATTCGCTGATTTTTGTCATATTTATACAGTACCTCATATCACCAATACGACATTTTACACAAATGCCGGAAAAATCTCCCAGGTGTCCCATTTTACACAAAGACGATGTAAATTCATCAATTTTTGTAAAACTCACAATCCTTACGATACTTGGATTGATTGAATTGAAAAATGATTCACAGGTATCTTCGCACTGATTAGTTGCCATCTTCGCACCGCGTGGGTAAAGACAGCATCTCCGACCCTTGATGGAAGCTCCCATTACCCTATTTGAATTTTTGGAAATATGGGATTCTGGATAAAAAAAAAGCCCTTCTGCAATTTCTCAGGTCAAGTTGGGTCTGATAGGGTCGTTTCAAATTGCCGCGACTGTCGATTAGTTTAGTATTCCGCCACTGAAGCGCTGTTGAATTGATCAAAATGTCATCTACAGGGAATTATAGGAACTCTGGGAGCAAGAAACTACGTGGCAGGGTACAGAGCTCATTCGACTTATAAATTTCACGGCAAATTTGATGGTTTTCAAAATCATTGTATATCGATCTGGTAAGTACTTACCTGGGGTATGTAGAACATTCTGAATAGTGTTTATTCTATGCAAGTTTCCGATAAAGTTGAAAATAGGGTGGCCGTTTTGATACATATAGGTGGCCGCTATCATGCATACATCCCGAAATCTTTGTAGAAAAGGGAAATAAACTATGTTTGATTTAAAAAAGTTACTTTGCAATTAAAATAATATTAATGCTATAATATCTGATAAAGTTATAACATTAACAGTACAGTATTAGTTTGCGTGTCCTGTATAAGAAGAAATTTAGTTGAATTCAATATGTATTTCAATGTTTCAGTATTATTATTATTTGTTATTACCCCAAGCTTCTATTGATGAATGCTTGGAGGTAGGTGACGACCCGGACACAGACAAGGAATTCTTTTCAAGAGCAACAAGTCCAAGTTTCTGCTCGGTGCATGAACGAAGAGAGTCTGAACAGGCCTTTGGCAGGTCCTGGGGTGAATGTGATCCTCCGACAAGATGTCGTATCCTGGTACTACCAACCAGGATGGCAAAGACATAGTCCTAGACCAATTCTTTAGAATGTGGAGACCCCCTAATACCAGTGTAGTTTTGCCCTGGTTGAAGGGCCTGACAGCAGCCAGGAGAAAGGCTATTTCACAGATAGCAGGAACTCGTTCTTTGAGAGCAGGCTCCTCCTCGAGATCTCTTCCACTTCCTTTTATTTTTCAAAGGAAGTACTATGAGATCGAGAACAAGCCTCACTCAACTCAGACTCTCAACCCCTAGTAAAACAGTAGACTAGGGGTATTCCAACTCAGACTCTCTATTCATTGAGAGCTTCCCTCTCAGCATCTGAGCTCCTGAACATAGAGAGAGGCACGAAGTATGCCACTCAGGCCACTTTTTGGCTCGACCTATGGTTTAGGGCTTTAGGCCAGATCGTGCTCTCCAAGGATCTGTCTAAGGGGTCCACAAAAAGTCTTTGGAATCCTTTCTATCATTAGGTACCCATACGTTGGAGTTCAGGTCGCACCACGCAGTCAACGTATGGGCGAATGCCACCCTCAAATGTCAGGATACCGTAATAGGCAGGTGCCAAAGATGGAAATTACGTGTCTGAGAAACTCAACGCTCGAGCGTTCCTCACTCTTCATCCCAGAGGAGATAGAGAGGGCAGCTGATAGATGGAGGAAATCTTCCAACAAATCTCTTTCACAGGTCCATAACTTACCGGACCAACGGTAGAGCTCCTCAGCCTGTTAGAAATCAGCACAACACCTCCAACCACTCGACTTCCAGGTCCTCTGGACTACCCATGGTGTCTAAACGTCCTTTTCAAGCCAGAGATTAAAGAGACAAAATTCTTCAGAGGAAAGAAAAGAGGTAGAGGGAGTGGCTGCGGAGGTCGCTCCCAGTAGGGAGGGCAATCTCCCCAACCGACCACCAGTGGGAGGATGCCTGCAATGCTTCTTACAGAGGTGGCAGCATCACGGGGCCGATCCTTGGATGGTTGCTGTGATTGGCTGAGGTCATAGCATCCCATTTACTCAATCTTTCCCTTCTCTGACGTGGAATCCAATTTCGTTAAGCTTCTATACGAAGGGATCCGTAGAGAAGCTGGCCCGGCAAGGTTCAGACCATGCTACAGAAGGCCGCTCTCCAAGAGGTCGTCGACGCGTCTCCAGGCTTCTACAGTTGACTCTTTCTTGTAAATAGGCATCTGGAGGCTGGAGACCAGTCATGGGTCTCTCTCACCTGAACAAATTTGTCCAAAAAACTCCTTTTAGAACGGAGAGGGCAAACACAGTCATCCAGGCAGTAAGACTAAGGGACTTCATGTGCACATTGGATCTCCAAGATGCATATATCCAAATCCTAATCCATCCGTCTTCAAGGAAGTGTCTGAGATTTTTACACAAGAACATACACTTCCAGTTCAAAGTACTCTACTTTGATCTCGTGACAGCACCTCAGGTCTTAACCAAGGTGTTCCCCCTAGTGTCATCTTGGGCTCACAAGAACGGCATTTGTCTCTTACGATATCTCGATGATTGGCTGATTCTCGCAGACTCAGAGATGACCCTTCTCCATCTCCGAGACAAGCTCCTGGAGTTTTGTCAGAATCTGGGGATCTTTATAAATATCCAGAAGTCTTCTCTGCTTCCATGTCAGAGAGTGGTTTATCTAGGAATAATTATAGACACCAACCTCTAGAAAGTCTTCCCATCAGACGACAGAATATTCAGGCTGAGAGAAGTGGCAAAACCCTTCCTCAGATGAGAAGATCGCCCGGCCTGACGATGGTTAAGTCTCCTAGGCCATCTAACCTCCCTGCTCTGTTTAGTTCCTGATGGCCGCTTCAGGATCAGATCCCTGCAATGGCAGCTGAAATCCAAGTGGAACCAGCACTCGGACTCATAGGACATTCTAGTTCACATCTCACGTGATCAAGTGACGGACCTGCAATGGTGGGTGACAGAGGAGAACCTCCGTAAAGGCCAGGATCTTCTCGTCCATCCTCCAGACTTGTTGCTCTACACAGACTCATCAAAGGAAGGGCGAGGTGCCCACTTACTGCTGCACACGTTCGGGCCTATGGTCCGAATCCGAAAGGTACCAGCACTTAAATCTCTTGGAGATGAGAGCATCCATTCTAGCTCCTCAGCAGTTCCATCAATTGCTGGCAGGTCACTCTGTGGTGTTGATGAGTGACAACACCACAGTAGTGGCCTACATAAACAAACAAGGAAGTACCTATGTGTTGCCCCTATACCATCTTGCAGTGGAGATTTTACGATGGTCAGAAGATCATTGGGTGTCCCTATTAGCTCGTTTCATTTCGGGCAAGAGGAATGTGCTCGCAAATGATAAAAGATTTGAATACAGCAGAAATGTAGGACTGAAAATGAATATGAGTAAAACTAAGATAACAACAAATAAGAGTTATGGACGAACCTGAAGCTTATACCATCCTGCTTTTGCAACTAGGGTTGTAGCTTATCTAGTAATAATAATAATTATGATAATAATAATAATAATAATAATAATAATGCTAGATAAAAATAACAGTGAAATAGAAAATGTTGAAACAATCTGTTGTCTTCCTCTTCTTCAGTGGTAAAATCCATCCGTAATATTTGTTTCCACAATGACATACTACTTAACGATGAAAAGTTTTATCTCCAGTTTCTCATAAAATGCACAGCGGTGGAATATGGTACTAAAGAAAATAATGTAAGAGAACATACAGTCGCAAAAATGTCAGAAAATCATAAAATGCCCTACTGTAAATATACAGGAATTAGACAACACATGCAGATGTACTTTATATTTTTAATACCAACTGCTTTGTCGTTCTGTTGTAGCTGTAGTCGTTATCAGAATGAAGACATCAAACGTCTTCTGTAAAATTCCCGTTGGAAAAATGTAACTCCGTCATCCTAAACCAAACCTCTTTAAGCTCAAGGTCACACTAAACTTTGGTTTGGAGATATACAGTACAGTAATTCTTTAGACGGTGAGCTCATCTTCTGCGCTTGACACCCTGCTTAGCAACTTTTTTTTTTCTTTTTTAGCACAACGTTGTATTTTAGAACGATAAGAAATGCTTTATAAACACATTGTTAATATGTTTCTATTATCAATGTTGTTGTTGTAATTTGTTACAATGTAGTCCTTAATCCTTTATCAAGAAGTTTTTAAGTTAATCTACAACACGATTAGCAGCAGATTCTAGAATTAGGATGTGGGACCCCCTTTAGTCACCAATAAATGAGCGTGACTCCTCATTCATTGTGAGATCGTTAGAAGATTGCCTGTGCAAGGTGATACCCAATTAAATCGTCTCTCAACAATTGCGAAATGTTAACGCTAATCTCCCTGTTGCAAAATGTCGAAATTGCCCGAAGGAGTGAAAAACAATATGGCAATTTAATTCAAACAAAAACGGAAAACCTGCAGCGAACTTGGTGAAAGTATTAGAGCCAATAAATAATTAAAGATTTAACCAAATATGCGACAGAGATGAATAAAAGACGCACACATGTTTTTATTGCAAACGAAATAAAATGTTATTCTAATGTGAATTAATTGCTACTCGATTCTTTCATTTCATTTGCTGTTTTTTTATCACTTTGCCACCAAAATTGAGTGTACATTTTAGCAAATAAATTAGGTATGTCTGACGAGGTTTATGTAAGAGTTGAGACATGCTGAATGTTCGAAAGACAGAGTTGAGACATGCTGTATTTTCGAATGACAGAGTTGAGACATGTTCACATCTCAAGGTGGAATATCACAGCGTTATTTTCGCCTACGGGTGCAAACACTACAGCGTTATTTTTACCTCCCTGTGCAATTTCCATAAGAATTATTTCGACTATCAATGCTTACTAGCTGTAAATAGTTTTATTCCGGTTAGATAGATCTATTATAATTTACATTTTATTATTAAGTAGGTAAAAGTATGCTCTGCTATGGTTTTGTTATTATTACTTATTACGCTTCAACCCTAGTTGGAAAAGCAGAATACCACAAACCCAAGGGCTCCAACTGTAAAAAAGCGATTAAATTCGTTTATCTAAGATTTTAAGGTATCTAGAGCTATTGCTGAAGGTTGTGAAAGAAATAAGGAATCTATAACTATTTCGTACAACGCTTACGTAATGAGAGCCGTGTAAACGATAGCTTGTTAGTAGAAGCAGATACTCAAATCATTCCCCGAGTCCTTCCTCTTTCAGTTCGTCGATGGGCGTTCCGCTTACGGGGTCCACCTGGATCCTGGGGAAACTCCTCGGACTCGAGGCAGAAAGTGCCGGGTTGTGAAGCTTAATCCTGACCTGATGTCTCACATATGACGTGGAAGTTTCGACTGAGTCGTGAGTCCAGGAAGGGGGAAAGTCGTAGTCAAAGTAATGTGGAAGCACTTTGGTGTAACAGAACGGGGGTCACGACCCGTCGACGATTCTTTTTGTCGCCGCTTCGAATCCCGCTCTCTTCTTAACCTTATATGTTTTTTCATCTACATATTCTTTATTTTCAAAATGTGAAATAATTCACTCGTGTATCATTGTTATTTACTGTTTATATCATGTTAAATATACGAAATTATTACTTATTTTGTTAATCAAAATAGAATTTATAAACAACGAAATACTCAACATTAAAGAAAATGGTTAACGTGAATTCATCAAAGAAAACCGTTTTATGGGTAACCCTACCAAAATGATATTCGTCGCTTATAGTTTGCTTCTTGAACCATCCTGCCATATATTTTATCGTATCTACCCCGTTAACTAAATTTCATTATCTTTTTCTAAAAGCTTTACACAGTCCAGAAGATTATAAGTTAATCCGGAATATATTTGTGGAGCGAAATCGGTTTGTTTTTTTCTCTTAATTATTATTTTTATTTAAACCGCCCAATTTTTATGAGTTGTGCTTTTAAATTGAATTAGTGAAAAATCTTTTAATGTGACTAGTAATTGAATAGAAATAACAGACTTTTTATTGAAAGTTAAGTTAAATATGATTTTCGATAGAAATATTTACAGAAAATAGAAACAATCAGTTAATTTGCAATTAGAAATTATTAGTGTAATATTATACTAAAATATCTGGGAAAATATAACATTGACAGTGATATTTGGTGTGCAGACCATTTGTTGAATTAACATTCTCAGGGCTGTTGTTTCATTATTATTATTATTATTATTATTATTATTATTATTATTATTAATTGGAAAAGCTCAATATGTATATATATATATATATATATATATATATATATATATATATATATATATATATATATATATATATATATATATATATATTCAAGGCCATCCATACTGGGTTGGTTTGCTGAGAGCGATCAGACTGAAGCTTCTCGCCATTACCAATATATAGCTACCGTGATGATGAAAATAGCCAAACCCCAGCCATGAATAAGGATATATCTGAGGTCTGTTTTATTGCTGTTTGCGTCAGTAGGCGTAGGAGTATATATATATATATATATATATATATATATATATATATATATATATATATATATATATATATATATATATCTTCACACGATAGCTTTAAGCGTGAAAAAAAGCTACCATGATTAGGGTCAATATTCTTACGGCAATAACTGTTTGAACAACACCCAAAAAACTTAGATTTGCCATTATTCGCTGATTTTTGTCATATTTATACAGTACCTCATATCACCAATACGACATTTTACACAACTGCCGGAAAAATCCCCCAGGTGTCCCATTTTACCACCAAAGACGATGTAAATTCGTCAATTTTTGTAAAACTCACAATCCTTACGATACTTGGATTGATTGAATTATTGAAATGAAAACCGATTCACAGGTGTCTTCGCACTAATCGTTGCCATCTTCGCACCGCGTGGGTAAAGACTGAGCATCTCCGACCCTTGATGGAAGCTCCCATTTTTGGAAATATGGGATTCTGGATAAAAAAAAAAAAAAGCCCTTCGGCAATTTCTCAGGTCAAGTTGGGTCCGATTGGGTCGTTTCAAATTGCCGCGACTGTCGATTAGTTTAGTATTCCGCCGCTGAAGCGCTGTTGAATCGATCAAAATGTCATCTACAGGGAATTATAGGAACTCTGGGAGCAAGAAACTACGTGGCAGGGTACAGAGCTCATTCGACTTATAAATTTCACGACAAATTTGATGGTTTTCAAAATCATTGTATATCGATCTGGTAAGTACTTACCTGGGGTATTTAGAACATTCTGAATAGTGTTTATTCCATGCACGTTTCGGTAAATTTTTACAGTAGTTCCAACTCCATTTTTGTAGAGTAATTATATATTTTCGTGTGTGTTTTAATGTGTTGTGAATGGTTACGATAGTAATAGTTCGGGGAAATAAGTTGTTTTTCAGTTAGTAGCTTATACCCCCCTACTTCATCCAACAAGGTTGGGGACCCTTTGGGAACACGGGGTTTTGGGTGGGGTAAATCACCATGGATACAAAACAGCATATGAATTAATGAATTAGGAGCACCTACATATCAAACAAACCTAACCTAACCTAGGACAGCTAACCTAACCAGATCAAACCAACCTAACCTAACTTGGGACGCGGAGCCCTGACGGGGGCCAGAGCCCCCCGATAGTGTTTAAATGACCTAACCAGATCAAACCAACCTAACCTAACCTAGGATGCGGAGCCCTGACTGGGGGGCTCCGCTGCCCCGTACCCCCCCCCCCAATAGTGTGTAAATGACCTAACCAGAACAAACCAACCTAACCTAACCTAGGACGCGGAGCCCTTACCGCATACCCCCCCCCCCGATAGTATTTAAATGACCTAACCAGATCAAACCAACCTAACCTAACCTAGGACACCTAACCTAACATAGGACACGGAGCCCTGACCGCATACCCCCCCGGATAGTATTTAAATGACCTAACCAGATCAAACCAACCTAACCTAACCTAGGACACCTAACCTAACCTAGGACACGGAGCCCTGACCGCATACCCCCCCCGGATAGTATTTAAATGACCTAACCAGATCAAACCAACCTAACCTAACCTAGGACACCTAACCTAACCTAGGACACGGAGCCCTGACCGGGGGGCTCTGCGCCCCTGTAACCCCCCCCCCCCCCCGGATAGTATTTAAATGACCTAACCAGATCAAACCAACCTAACCTAACCTAGAACACCTAACCTAACCTAGGACACAGAGCCCTGACCGGGGTGCTCTGCGCCCCTGTACCTCCCCGGATAGTGTTTAAATGACCTAACCAGATCAAACCAACCTAACCTAACCTAACTTGGGAAGTATATTATGTTACAATACTAATTGAAATACAATTAAAAATTTACCTTAATTGGATGGACACAAACGTTTTGATGGTTTATATCCAGAACAAGAAGGTTGTGGCTCATCTACAGTGTCGTCGTCGTCGTCATCAGAAAAGGATTCCCTAGGTGGTGATGTTGGGTGAGTGTCACTTAAAGGTGGATACAGTTTAGCAGCTTCAAGTAAAAATTGGTGCAAAACTGAATCCTGGTAATGCTTAATAAATAAATACCTAGCAAGGTATTGTTTCAAATAGTCTTTTTTAATACCAGGCCTTTTAATCCACTCCTTAATATCACGCCACAAGCGTTCAATATTTTGAGTGTGAATATTAGGATTGTTGGGATCAACAAAATTTTCTGAGTGGTTTACTTGAAAATGAGTGTATCCACTCTCACTGATTTTATTATAACCTCGCCACGAATCACTGTAAATAATAGAGCCTGGTTTAATGTAGCGATTAATTAAAGGAATTAAAGTTTCACTTTTCCGATTGTCAGCACCAGGATCAATTAATGCCTCAACAAAGAATTTTTTTGATGTTCTCTCTATACCACCAAACAACCAACACTGGGTAAGAGGGCGACCTTTATGGTATTTACTATGAGTAATTAGTGTTTCATCAATTTCCACTTCAACATCAACACCACCAATGGGCTCCTGATTATTGTACCAAAACTGACTCGCCTCACTACAAAAACTTCTCCAATCAACACTGGTCTTTGATGAAATATTTAAATACTTAATAATTGGGCGATATTTCCAAAATTCACTCAAAAATTGGCAAAGAAAAATCATTAACTTCCATACTGGCAATTTAACTTTATCTAAAAATGTGCCTTTCCGATCACTTACAGTAAAATTACAATATTTTCTCTTTTTGTGTCTTTTGTCTAAAACATAACCCGTACAGCGCCAAACGTTTTTATCGTTTCTGAATTGACAGGGTTTTCCACAATTTAAACACTGTACTGCTGCAGGTAGCACTCCATGTTCTCTTAAAATTTCAATGCACCGTTTCATTTTCATAAAAATCATGAATTAATCGAAAATAATCAAAATTGCAAGACAAACACAGAGACATAGCTTAATTCTATGAGAGACTTCAACCAAATGACAAGCAAATATGGCTGATAGCTGTCAGATTTTCACCAGGTCACGTGACTCCTAGACATACGATGTAACTACCCACAATGCAATTTTAAGAGGGAAAAATTCGCATCAGAACCACACTGCAGTTCCAAACAAAAACAAATTCGCATCACAGCACAAACTGCAAACTGTGTCTGTGATAAAGTAAACAAAACACTTCGAAATTTTTCGAGGATAGGAATTCTATAACCATTCATATCTCGCATATGGTGAATTTCCCCAAAAAGTGTTCAGAGACAAAGTTTAACAATTTCTTATGCAAAATGCATCTATAATACTATAATTATTATAGAAAGAGTTAGAACTATAGTAAAATAATACCCAAGTTTCCGATAAAGTTGAAAATAGGGTGGCCGTTTTGATACATATAGGTGGCCGCTATCATGCATACATCCCAAAATCTTTGTAGAAAAGGGAAATAAACTATTTTTGATTTAAAAAAGTTACTTTGCAATTAAAATAATATTACTGTAATGCTATAATATCTGATAAAGTTATAACATTAACAGTACAGTATTAGTTTGCGTGTCCTGTATAAGAAGAAATTTAGTTGAATTCAATATGTATTTCAATGTTTCAGTATTATTATTATTTGTTACTACCCCAAGCTTCTATGGATGAAGGCTTGGAGGTAGGTGACGACCCGGACACAGACAAGGAATTCTTTTCAAGGGCAACAAGTCCAAGTTTCTTCTCGGTGCATGAACGAAGAGAGTCCGAACAGGCCTTTGGCAGGTCCTGGGGTGAATGTGATCCTCCAACAAAATATCGTATCCTGGTACTGCCTCCCAGGATGGGAAAGACATAGTCTTTAGACCAATTCTTTGGAATGCAGAGACCCCCAAAACCAGTGTAGTTTTGTCCTGGTTGAAGGGCCTGACAGCAGCCAGGAGAAAGGCTATTTCACAGATAGCAGGAACTCGTTCCTTGAGAGCAGGCTCCTCCTCGAGATCTCTTCCACTTCCTCTTATTTTTCAAAGGAAGTACTATGATATCGAGAACAAGCCTCACTCAACTCTGACTCTCAACCCCTAGTAAAACAGCTGACTAAGGGTTATTCCAACTTAGACTCTCTCTTCATTGAGACCTTCCCTCTGAGCATCTGAGCTCCTGAACGTAGAGAGAGGTACGAAGTATGCCACTCATGCCGCTTCTTGGTTCGACATATGGTTTGGGGCTTTAGGCCAGATTGTGCGCTCCAAGGATCTGTCTAAGGGGTCAACAAGAAAGTCTTAAGAATTCTTTCTATCATAAGGTACCCATACGTTGGAGTTCAGGTCGCACCACGCTGTCAACGTATGGGCGAATGCCATCCTCAAATGTCGGGATATCGTAATAGGTCGGTTTCACAGGCAGCTGCCAAAGATGGAAAGTACGCGTTTGAAAAACTCAACGCTCGAGCGTTCTTCACTCTTTGTCCCAGAGAAGATAGAGAGGCCAGCTGATAGGTGGAGGAAATCTTCCAACAAATCTCTCTTTCACAGGGTCATAACTTACCGAACCAACGGTAGGGCTCCTCAGCCTGCCAGAAATCAACAAAACACATCTAACCTTTTGACTTCTAGGTCCTCTGGACTGCCCATGGTGTCTAAACGTCCCTTCCAAGCCAGAGATTAAAAAGAGACAAAATTCCTCAGAGGAAAGAAAAGAGGTAGAGAGTGGCTGCGGAGGTCGCTCCCACTAGGGAGCTAGGGAGGGCAATCTCCCCAATCGACCACCAGTGGGAGGATGTCTGCAATGCCTCTGGCAGAGGTGGCAACATCACGGGCCGATCCTTGGATGGTTGATGTGATTGTCTGAGGTTATCCCATCCCATTCACTCAATCTCTTCCTCCTCTGACTCAGAATCCAATTTCGTTAAGATTCTATACAAAGGGATCCTTAAAGAAGCTGGCCCTCTGGGCTGAGGTCCAGACCATGCTACGTAAGGGTGCTCTCCAAGAGGTCATCGACGTGTCTCCAGGCTTCTACAGTTGACTCTTTCTTGTGAAAAGACATCTGGAGTCTGGAGAACAGTCATAGATCTCTTTCACCTGAACAAGTTTGTCCAACAAACTCCTTTTAGAATGGAGACGAAACACTGTCATCCAGGCAGTAAGACCAAGGGACTTCATGTGCACATTGGATCTCAGAAGCATATTTCCAAATCCCAATTCATCCGTCTTCAAGGAAGTGTCTCAGATTTATACACAAGAACATGTGCTACCAGTTCAAAGTTCTCTTCTTTGGTCTCGTGACAGCATCTCAGGTCTTCACCAAGGTGTTCCCCCTAATGTCATCTTGGGCTCACAAGAACAGCTCCTGGAGTTTTGTCAGGATCTCGGGATCCTTATAAATATCCAGAAGTCTTCTCTGCTTCCATCTCAGAGATTGGTTTATCTAGGAATAATTATAGACACCAACCTCTAGAAAGTCTTCCCATCAGACGACAGAATACTCAGGCTGAGAGAAGTTGCAAAACCCTACCTCAGATGAGAAGATCTCCCGGCCTGACGATGGTTAAGTCTCCTAGGCCATCTAACCTCCCCGCTCTGTTTAGTTCCCGATGGCCGCTTCAGGATCAGATCCCTGCAATGGCAGCTGAAATCCAAGTGGAACCAGCACTCGGACTCACAGGACATTCTAGTTCACATTTCACGTGATCAAGTGACGGACCTGCGATGGTGGGTGACAGAGCAGAACCTCCGCAAAGGCCAGGATCTTCTCGTCCATCCTCCAGACTTGTTGCTCTACACAGACTCATCAAAGGAAGGGTGAGGTGCCCACTTACTGCAGCACACATTCGGGACTATGGTCCGAATCCGAAAGGTACCAGCACTTAAATCTCTTGGAGATGAGAGCACCCATTCTAGCTCCTCAGTAGTTCCATCAATTGCTGGCAGGTCACTCTGTGGTGTTGATGAGTGACAACACCACAGTAGTGGCTTACAAAAACAAACAAGGAATTACCTACTTGCTGCCCCTATACCATCTTGCAGTGGAGATTTTACGATGGTCAGAAGATCATTGGGTGTCCCTATTAGCTCGTTTCATTTCGGGCAAGAGGAATGTGCTCGCGGATGATAGAAGATTTGAATAAAGCAGAAATGTAGGACTGAAAATGAATATGATTAAAACTAAGATAACAACAAATAAGAGTTATGGACGAACCTGAAGCTTATACCATCCTGCTTTTGCAACTAGGGTTGTAGCTTATCTAGTAATAATAATAATTATGATAATAATAATAATAATAATAATAATAATAATAATAATAATAATAATAATAATGCTAGATAAAAATAACAGTGAAATACAAAATGTTGAAACAATCTGTTGTCTTCCTCTTCTTCAGTGGTAAAATCCATCCGTAATATTTGTTTCCACAATGACATACTACTTAACGATGAAAAGTTTTATCACTAGTTTCTCATAAAATGCACAGCGGTGGAATGTGGTACTAAAGAAAATAATGTAAGAGAACACAGTCGCAAAAAATGTCAGATAATCATAAAATGCCCTACTGTAAATATACAGGAATTAGACAACACTTGCAGATGTACTTTCTATTTTTAATATCAACTGCTTTGTCGTTCTGTTGTAGCTGTAGTCGTTATCAGAATGAAGACATCAAACGTCTTCTGTAAAAATTCCGTTGGAAAAATGTAACTCCGTCATCCTAAACCAAACCTCTTTAAGCCAGAGGTCACACTAAACTTTGGTTTGGAGATATACAGTACAGTAATTCTTTAGACGGTGAGCTCATCTTCTGCGCTTGACACCCTGCTTAGCAACTTTGTTTTTTCTTTTTTAGCACAATGTTGTATATTAGAACGATAAGAAATGCTATATAAACACATTGTTAATATGTTTCTATTAGCGACTTTTTTTTTTCCACAACGTTGTATTTTAGAACGATAAGAAATGCTATATAAACACATTGTTAATATGTTTCTATTATCAATGTTGTTGTTATAAATTGTTACAATGTAGTCCATAATTCTCTATCAAGAAGTTTTTAAGTAAATCTACAGCACGATTAGCAGCAGGTTCTAGAATTAGGATGTGGGACCCCCTTTAGTCACCAATAAATGAGCGTGACCCCTCATTCATTGTGAGATCGTTAGAAGATTGCCTGTGCAAGGTGATACCCAATTAAATCGTCTCTCAACAATTGCGAAATGTTAACGCTAATCTCCCTGTTGCAAAGTGTTGAGGTTGACCGAAGATGTGAAAAACAATATGGCAATTTAATTAAAATAAAAACGGAAATCCTGCAGCGAACTTGGTGAAAGTATTAGAGCCAATGAATAATTAAAGATTTAACCAAATATGCGATAAAGATGAATAAAAGACGCACACATGTTTTTATTGCAAACGAAATAAAATGTTATTCTAATGTGAATTTATTGCAACTCGATTCTTTCATTTCATTTGCTGTGCTTTTATCATTTTGCCACCAAAATTGAGTGTGCATTTTAGCAAATGAATTAGGTATGTCTAACGAGGTTTATGTAAGAGTTGAGACATGCTGAATGTTCGAAAGACAGAGTTGAGACATGTTCCCATCTCAAGGTGGAATATCACAGCGTTATTTCCGCCTACGGGTGCAAACACTACAGCGTTATTATTACATCCCTGTGTAATTTCCATAAGAATTATTTCGACTATCAATGCTTACTAGCTGTAAATAGTTTTATTCCGATTAGATAGATCTATTATAATTTAGATTTTATTATTAAGTAGATAAAAGTATGCTCTGCTATGGTTTTGTTATTATTACTTGTTACGCTTCAACCCTAGTTGGAAAAGCAGAATGCCACAAACCCAAGGGCTCCAACTGTAAAAAAAGCGATGAAATTCGTTTATATAACAATCTAAGGTATTTAGAACTATTGCTGAAGGTTGTGAAAGAAATAAGGAATCTATAACTTTATTTCGTCCAACGCTTACGTAATGAGAGGCTTGTAAACGATAGCTTGTTAGTAGAAGCAGATACTCAAATTATGCCCTGAGTCCGTATTCTTTTAGTTCGTCGGTGGGCGTTCCGCTAACTGGGTCCACCTGGATCCTGGGGAAACTCCTCGGACTCGAGGCAGAAAGTGCCGGGTTGTGAAGCTTAATCCTGACCTGATGTCTCACATATGACGTGGAAGTTTCGACTGAGTCGTGAGTCCAGGAAGGGGGAAAGTCGTAGTCAAAGTAATGTGGAAGCACTTCGGTGTAACAGAACGGGGGTCACGACCCGTCGACGATTCCTTTTGTTGCTGGTTCGAATCCCGCTCTACGTAACCTTGTTTTTTTCATCTATATATTCTTTATTTTCAAAATGTGAAATAATTCATTTGTGGATCATTGTTATTTACTGTTTATGTGATAGTAGATATAAGGAAATATTTTGTTTAGCAAAAAGCAATTTATAAACAACGAAATACTCAACATTAAAGAAAATGGATCTTATGAATACATCACAGAAAACCGTTTTATGGGTAACCCTACTAAAAGGATATTCGTCGCTTATAGTTTGGTTCTTGAACCATCCTGCCATATATTTTATCGTATCTACCCCGTTAACTAAATTTAATTATCTTTTTCTATAAGCTTTAAACAGTCAGGAAAATCGTAAGTTAACTCAGAATATGTTTGTCTCTAGCAAAATCGTTTTTTTTTTCTTTATTATTTATATTTAAACCGCCCAACTTTTATGAGTTGTGCTCTTAAATTGAATTAGTGAACAACCTTTTAATATGACTGGTAAATGAATAGAAATAACAGACTTTTTATAGAAAGATAAGTTGAATATGATGTTTTCAATATAAATATTTGCAGAAAATACAAATAAACAGTTAATTTGCAATTAGAAATTATTAGTGTAATATTGTACTAAAATCTCTGGGAAAATGTAACATTGACAGTGATATTTGGTGTGCAGAATATTTGTTGAATTAATATACTCAGGGCTGTTATTATTATTATTATTATTATTATTATTATTATTATTATTATTATTATTATTAATTGGAAAAGCACAATATATATATATATATATATATATATATATATATATATATATATATATATATATATATATATATATATATATATATATATATATATTCAAGGCCATCCATACTGGGTTGGTTTGCTGTGAGCGATCAGACTAAAGCTTCTCGCCATTACCAATCTATAGCTACCGTGATGATGAAAATAGCCAAACCCCAGACATGAATAAGGATATATCTGAGGTCTTTGTTTTATTGCTGTTTGCGTCAATAGGCGTAGGAGTATATATATATATATATATATATATATATATATATATATATATATATATATATATATATATATATATATATATATATATATATATATATATATATATCTTCTCACGATAGCTTTAAGCGTGAAAAAAAGCTACCATGATTAGGGTCAATATTTTTACGGCAATAACTGTTTGAACAACGCCCAAAAAACTTAGATTTGCCATTATTCGCTGATTTTTGTCATATTTATACAGTACCTCATATCACCAATACAACATTTTACACAAATGCCGGAAAAATCTCCCAGGTGTCCCATTTTACACAAAGACGATGTAACTTCATCAATTTTTGTAAAACTCACAATCCTTACGATACTTGGATTGATTGAATTGAAAAACGATTCACAGGTGTCTTCGCCCTGATTAGTTGCCATCTTCGCACCGCGTGGGTAAAGACAGCATCTCCGATCCTTGATGGAAGCTCCCATTTTTGGAAATATGGGATTCTGGATAAAAAAAAAAAGCCCTTCGGCAATTTCTCAGGTCAAGTTGGGTCCGATTGGGTCGTTTCAAATTGCCGCGACTGTCGATTAGTTTAGTATTCCGCCGCTGAAGCGCTGTTGAATCGATCAAAATGTCATCTACAGGGAATTATAGGAACTCTGGGAGCAAGAAACTACGTGGCAGGGTACAGAGCTCATTCGACTTATAAATTTCACGACAAATTTGATGGTTTTCAAAATCATTGTATATCGATCTGGTAAGTACTTACCTGTGGTATTTAGAACATTCTGAATAGTGTTTATTCTATGCAAGTTTCCGATAAAGTTGAAAATAGGGTGGCCGTTTTGATACATATAGGTGGCCGCTATCATGCATACATCCCAAAATCTTTGTAGAAAAGGGAAATAAACTATGTTTGATTTAAAAAAGTTACTTTGCAATTAAAATAATATTAATGCTATAATATCTGATAAAGTTATAACATTAACAGTACAGTATTAGTTTGCGTGTCCTGTATAAGAAGAAATTTAGTTGAATTCAATAAGTATTTCAATGTTTCAGTATTATTATTATTTGTTATTACCCCAAGCTTCTATTGATGAATGCTTGGAGGTAGGTGACGACCCGGACACAGACAAGGAATTCTTTTCACGAGCAAGAAGTCCAAGTTTCTGCTCGGTGCATGAACGAAGAGAGTCCGAACAGGCCTTTGGCAGGTCCTGGGGTGAATGTGATCCTCCAACAAGATGTCGTATCCTGGTACTACCAACCAGGATGGCAAAGACATAGTCCTAGACCAATTCTTTAGAATGTGGAGACCCCCTAATACCAGTGTAGTTTTGCCCTGGTTGAAGGGCCTGACAGCAGCCAGGAGAAAGGCTATTTCACAGATAGCAGGAACTCGTTCTTTGAGAGCAGGCTCCTCCTCGAGATCTCTTCCACTTCCTTTTATTTTTCAAAGGAAGTACTATGAGATCGAGAACAAGCCTCACTCAACTCAGACTCTCAACCCCTAGTAAAACAGCAGACTAGGGGTTATTCCAACTTAGGCTCTCTCTTCATTGAAAGCTTCCCTCTCAGCATCTGAGCTCTTGAACATAGAGAGAGACACAAAGTATGCCACTCAGGCCGCTTCTTGGCTCGACATATGGTTTGGGGCTTTAGGCCAGATTGTGCGCTCCAAGGATCTGTCTAAGGGGTCAACAAGAAAGTCTTAGGAATTCTTTCTGTCATCAAGTACCCGTACGTTGGAGTTCCTGTCGCACCACGCAGTCAACGTATGGACGAATGCCATCCTCAAATGTCGGGATATCGTAATAGGTCGGTTTCACAGGCAGGTGTCAAAGATGGAAAGTACACATTTGAGAAACTCAACGCTCGAGCGTTCTTCACTCTTTGTCCCAGAGAAGATAGAGAGGCCAGCTGATAGGTGGAGGAAATCTTCCAACAAATCTCTCTTTCACAGGGCCATAACTTACCGGACCAACGGTAGGGCTCCTCAGCTTGCCAGAAATCAACAAAACACCTCTAACCTTTCGACTTCCAGGTCCTCTGGACTGCCCATGATGTCTAAACGTCCCTTTCAAGCCAGAGATTAAAAAGAGAAAATTCCTCAAAGGAAAGAAAAAAGGTAGAGAGTGGCTGTGGAGGTCGCTTCCACTAGGGAGCTAGGGAGGGCAATCTCCCCAACCGACCACCAGTGGGAGGATGTCTGCAACGCCTCTGGCAGAGGTGGCAACATCACGGGCCGATCCTTGGATGGTTGATGTGATCCTCTGAGGTTATCCCATCCCATTCACTCAATCTCTTCCTCCTCTGACTCAGAATCCAATTTCGTTAAGCTTCTATACAAAGGGATCCTTAAAGAAGCTGGCCCTCTGGGCTTAGGTCCAGACCATGCTACCTAAGGGCCCTCTCCAAGAGGTCATCGACGTGTCTCCAGGCATCTACAGTTGACTCTTTTTTGTGAAAAGAGTCTGGAGAACAGTCATAGATCTCTTTCACCTGAACAAGTTTGTCCAACAAACTCCTTTTAGAATGGAGACGGCAAACACGGTCATCCAGGCAGTAAGACCAAGGGACTTCTTGTGCACATTGGATCTCCAAGACGCATATTTCAAAATCCCAATCCATCCGTCTTCACTGAAGTGTCTCAGATTTATGCACAAGAACTTGTGCTACCAGTTCAAAGTTCTCTTCTTTGGTCTCGTGACAGCATCTCAGGTCTTTACCAAGGTGTTCCCCTTAGTGTCATCTTGGGCTCACAAGAACAGCATTTGTCTCATACGATATCTCGACGATTGGCTGATTCTCACAGACTCAGGGATGACCCTTCTCTATCACTGAGATAAGCTCCTGGAGTTTTGTCAGGATCTCGGGATCCTTATAAATATCCAGAAGTCTTCTCTGCTTCCATCTCAGAGAGTGGTTTATCTAGGAATAATTATAGACACCAACCTCTAGAAAGTCTTCCCATCAGACGACAGAATACTCAGGCTGAGAGATGAGAAGATCTCCCGGCCTGACGGTGGTTAAGTCTCCTAGGCCATCTAACCTTCCTGCTCCGTCTAGTTACCAATGGCCGCTTCAGGATCAGATCCCTGCAATGGCAGCTGAAATCCACGTGGAACCAGCACTCAGACTCTCACGACATTCTAGTTCACATCACACGTGATCAAGTGACGGACCTGCGATGGTGGGTGACAGAGGAGAACCTCCACAAAGGCCAGGATCTTCTCATCCCTCCTCCAGAATTGTTGCTCTACACAGAAGCATCAAAGGAAGGGTAAGGTGCCCACTTACTGCAGTACACGGTCTTGGGCCTATGGTACGAATCCAAAAGGTACCATCACTTAAATCTCTTGGAGATGGGAACACCCATTCTAGCTCCTCAGCAGTTCCATCAATTGCTGGCAGGTCACTCTGTGGTGTTGATGAGTGACAACACCACAGTAGTGGCTTACATAAACAAACAAGGAAGTACCTACTTGCTGCCCCTATACCATCTTGCAGTGGAGATTTTACGATGGTCAGAAGATCATTGGGTGTCCCTATTAGCTCGTTTCATTCCGGGCAAGAGGAATGTAGGACTGAAAATGAATATGAGTAAAACTAAGATAATAACAAATAAGAGTTATGGCCGAACCTGAAGCTTATACCATCCTGCTTTTGCAACTAGGGTTGTAGCTTATCTAGTAATAATAATAATTATAATAATAATAATAATAATAATAATAATAATAATAATAATAATAATAATAATAATAATAATAATACTAGATAAAAATAACAGTGAAATACAAAATGTTGAAACAATCTGTTGTCTTCCTCTTCTTCAGTGGTGAAATCCATCCGTAATATTTGTTTCCACAATGACATACTACTTAACGATGAAAAGTTTTATCACTAGTTTCTCATAAAATGCACAGCGGTGGAATGTGGTACTAAAGAAAATAATGTAAGAGAACACAGTCGCAAAAATGTCAGAAAATCATAAAATGCCCTACTGTAAATTTACGGGAATTAGACAACACTTGCAGATGTACTTTCTATTTTTAATATCAACTGCTTTGTCGTTCTGTTGTAGCTGTAGTCGTTATCAGAATGAAGACATCAAACGTCTTCTGTAAAATTCCCGTTGGAAAAATGTAACTCCGTCATCCTAAACCAAAACTCTTTAAGCCAGAAGTCACACTAAACTTTGGTTTGGAGATATACAGTACAGTAATTCTTTAGACGGTGAGCTCATCTTCTGCGCTTGACACCCTGCTTAGCAACTTTTTTTTTTCTTTTTTAGCACAATGTTGTATATTAGATTTTTTTCTTTGCACAACGTTGTATTTTAGATTTTTTTCTTTGTATTTTAGATTTTTTCTTTGCACAACCTTGTATTTTAGATTTTTTCTTTGCACAACCTTGTATTTTACAACGATAAGAAATGCTATATAAACACATTGTTATTATGTTTCCATTATCAATGTTGTTGTTATAAATTGTTACAATGTAATCCTTTATCAAGAAGTT
>NC_090766.1:7497885-7515385 GCF_036898095.1 Palaemon carinicauda | reverse complement strand
CGCTCCCAGTAGGGAGGGCAATCTCCCCAACCGATCACCAGTGGGAGGATGCCTGCAATGCCTCTGGCAGAGGTGGCAGCATCACGGGGCCGATCCTTGGATGGTTGCTGTGATCGGCTAAGGTCATCGCATCCCATTCACTCAATCTTTCCCTTCTCTGACGCGGAATCCAATTTCGTTAAGCTTCTATACGAAGGGATCCGTAAAGAAGCTGGCCCTCCAGGCAAGGTCCAGACCATGCTACAGATGGCCGCTCTCCAAGAGGTTGTCGACACGTCTCCCGGCTTCTACAGTTGACTCTTTCTTGTAAATAGGCATCTGGAGGCTGGAGACCAGTCATAGGTCTCTCTCTCCTGAACAAGTTTGTCCAACAAACTCCTTTTAGAACGGAGAGGGCAAACACAGTCATCCAGGCAGTAAGACTAAGGGACTTCATGTGCACATTGGATCTCTAAGATGCATATATCCAAATCCTAATCCATCCGTCTTCAAGGAAGTGTCTCTGATTTTTACACAGGAACATACACTTCCAGTTCAAAGTTCTCCGCTTTGGTCTCGTGACAGCACCTCAGGTCTTTACCAAGGTGTTCCCCCTAGTGTCATCTTGGGCTCACAACAACGGCATTTGTTTCTTACGATATCTCGATGATTGGCTAATTCTTGCAGACTCAGAGATGACCCTTCTCCATCTCCAAGACAAGCTCCTGGAGTTTTGTTTATCTAGGAATAATTATAGACACCAACCTCTAGAAAGTCTTCCCATCAGACGACAGAATATTCAGGCTGAGAGAAGTGGCAAAACCCCTCCTCATATGAGAAGATCTCCTGGCCTGACGATGGTTAAGTCTCCTAGGCCATCTAACCTCCCTGCTCTGTTTAGTTCCCGATGGCCGCTTCAGGATCAGATCCCAGCAATGGCAGCTGAAATCCAAGTGGAACCAGCACTCGGACTCATAGGACATTCTAGTTCACATCTCACGTGATCAAGTGACGGACCTGCGATGGTGGGTGACAGAGGAGAACCTCCGCAAAGCCAAGGATCTTCTCGTCCATCCTCCAGACTTGTTGCTCTACACAGACTCATCAAAGGTAGGGTGAGGTGCCCACTTACTGCAGCACACGTTCGGGCCTATGGTCCGAATCCGAAAGGTACCAGCACTTAAATCTCTTGGAGATGAGAGCACCCTTTCTAGCTCTCCAGCAGTTCCATCAATTGCTTGCGGGTCACTCTGTGGTGTTGATGAGTGACAACACCACAGTAGTGGCTTACATAAACAAACAAGGAAGTACCTTCTTGCTGCCCCTATACCATCTTGCAGTAGAGAGTTTACGATGGTCAGAAGATTATTCGGTGTTCCTATCAGCTCGTTTCATTCCGGGCAAGAGGAATGTGCTCGCGCTTGATAGAAGATTTGAATAAAGCAGAAATGTAGGACTGAAAATGAATAGGAGTAAAACTAATAAAACAACAAATAAGAGTTATGGACGAACCTGAAGCTTATACCATCCTACTTTTGCAACTAGGGTTGTAGCTTATCTAGTAATAATAATAATTATGATAATAATAATAATAATAATAATAATGTTAGATAAAAATAACAGTGAAATACAAAATGTTGAAACAATCTGTTGTCTTCCTCTTCTTCAGTGGTAAAATCCATCCGTAATATTTGTTTCCACGATGACATACTATTTAACGATGAAAAGTTTTATCACTAGTTTCTCATGAAATGCACAGCGGTGGAATGTGGTACTAAGGAAATTGATTTAAGAGAACACAGTCGCAAAAATGTCAGAAAATCATAAAATGCCCTACTGTAAATATACAGGAATTAGACAACATTTGCAGATGTACTTTATATTTTTAATATCAACTGCTTTTTTGGTCTGTTGTAGCTGTAGTCGTTATCAGAATGAAGAGATCAAACGTCTTCTGTAAAACTCCCGTTGGAAAAATGTAACTCCGTCATCTTAAACCAAACCTCTTTAAGTCAAAGGTCATACTAAACTTTTGTTTGGAGATATACAGTACAGTAATTCTTTAGACGATGAGCTCATCTTCTGCGCTTGACACCCTGCTTAGCAACTTTTTTTTTTTTTTTTCTTTTTTAGCACAATGTTGTATATTAGAACGATAAGAAATGCTATATAAACACATTGTTAATATGTTTCCATTATCAATGTTGTTGTTATAAATTGTTACAATGTAATCTTTTATCAAGAAGTTTTCAAGTAAATCTACAGCACGATCAGCGGCAGATTCTAGAATTAGGATGTGGGACCCCCTTTAGACACCAATAAATGAGCGTGACCCCTCATTCATTGTGAGATCGTGAGAAGATTGCCTGTGCAAGGTGATACCCAATTAAATCGTCTCTCAACAATTGCGAAATGTTAACGCTAATCTCCCTGTTGCAAAGTGTTGAGGTTGACCGAAGGAGTGAAAAACAATATGGCAATTTAATTAAAATGAAAACGGAAAACCTGCAGCGAACTTGGTGAAAGTATTAGAGCCAATAAATAAGCAAAGATTTAACCAAATATGCGATAGAGATGAATAAAAGACGCACACATGTTTTTATTGCAAACGAAATAAAATGTTATTCTTATGTGAATTAATTGCAACTCGATTCTTTCATTTCATTTGCTGTGCTTTTATCACTTTGCCACCAAAATTGAGTGTACATTTTAGCAAATAAATTAGATTTGTCTAACGAGGTTTATGTAAGAGTTGAGACATGCTGAATGTTCGAAAGACAGAGTTGAGACATGTTCACATCTCAAGGTGGAATATCACAGCGTTATTTTCGCCTACGGTTGCAAACACTACAGCGTTATTATTACCTCCCTGTGCAATTTCCTTAAGAATTATTTCGACTATCAATGCTTACTAGCTGTAAATAGTTTTATTCCGGTTAGATAGATCTATTATAATTTACATGATATTTATTAAGTAGATAAAAGTATGCTCTGCTATGGGTTTGTTATTATTACTTATTACGCTTCAACCCTAGTTGGAAAAGCAGAATGCCACAAACCCAAGGGCTCCAACTGTAAAAAAGCGATTAAATTCGTTTATCTAAGAAGCTAAGGTATTTAGAACTATTGCTGAAGCTTGTGAAAGAAATAAGGAATCTGTAACTTTATTGCGTCCAACGCTTACGTAATGAAAGGCTTGTAAACGATAGCTTGTTAGTAGAAACTGATACTTAAATCATGCTCTGAGTCCTGTGGCTTTCAGTTCGTCGATGGGCGTTCCGCTTACGGGGTCCACCTGGATCCCGGGGAAACTCCTCGGACTCGAGGCAGAAAGTGCCGGGTTGTGAAGCTTAATCCTGACCTGATGTCTCACATATGACGTGGAAGTTTCGACTGAGTCGTGAGTCCAGGAAGGGGGAAAGTCGTAGTCAAAGTAATGTGGAAGCACTTCGGTGTAACAGAACGGGGGTCACGACCCGTCGACGATTCCTTTTGTCGCCGCTTCGAATCCCGCTCAGTTAATCTTATACGTTTTTTTTTTTTTTCAAATACATATTCTTTATTTTCAAAATGTGAAATAATTCATTTGTGGATCATTGTTATTTACTGTTTATGTGATGGTAAATATAAGAAAATATTTCTTTTGTTTAGCAAAAAGCAATTTATAAACTGAACGAAATACTCAACATCAAAGAAAATGGTTAACGTGAATTCATCAAAGAACACCGTTTTATGGGTAACCCTGCCAAAGTGATATTCGTCGCTTATAGTTTGGTTCTTGACCCATCTTGCCATATATTTTATCGCATCTACGCCGTTAACTAAATTTCATTATCTTTTTCTATAAGCTTTACACAGTCCGGAAGATTGTAAGTTAATTCAGAATATGTTTCTCTCTCCCAAAATCGATTTGTTTTTCTCTCAATTATTATTCTTATTTAAACCGCCCAACTTTTATGAGTTGTGCTTTGAAATTGAATTAGTGAACAATCTTTTAATGTGACCAGTAATTGAATAGAAATAACAGATTTTTTTTTATAGAAAGATAGGTTGAATATGATTTTCGATAGAAATATTTACAGAAAATAGAAACAATCAGTTAATTTGCAATTAGAAATTATTAGTGTAAGATTGTACTAAAATATCTGGGAAAATATATTGGCAGTGATATTTGGTGTGTGCAGAACATTTGTTGAATTAATATTCTCAGGGCTGTTGTTTCATTATTATTATTATTATTAATTGGAAAAGCACAATAAATATATATATATATATATATATATATATATATATATATATATATATATATATATATATATATATATAAATACGTATATATATATATATATATATGGATTAATATCAACACAACATCTTGTTCAAATAGAAATAAATTTCTACCTCATACCTGGGATCGAACGCTAGCCCCTTCTAATGAAAGGCCAGGTCGAAACCAACCATGTCACGAGAGCCCATAAAAGAAATTGGAACCTGACCGCTACCAGCTGTCCGAGGATTTACCTGGCGAGACATATATATTCAAGGCCATCCATACTGGGTTGGTTTGCTGAGAGCGATCAGACTAAACCTTCTCGCCATTACCAATCTATAGCTACCGTGATTGTGATGATGAAAATAGCCAAACCCCAACCATGAATATGGATATATCTGAGGTCTGTTTTATTGCTGTTTGCGTCAATAGGCGTAGGAGTATATATATATATATATATATATATATATATATATATATATATATATATATATATATATATATATATATATATATATATATATATATATATATATATCTTCACACGATAGCTTTAAGCGTGAAAAAAAGCTACCATGATTAGGGTCAATTTTCTTACGGCAATAACTGTTTGAACAACGCCCAAAAAACTTAGATTTGCCATTATTCGCTGATTTTTGTCATATTTATACAGTACCTCATATCACCAATACGACATTTTACACAAATGCCGGAAAAATCTCCCAGGTGTCCCATTTTACACAAAGACGATGTAAATTCATCAATTTTTGTAAAACTCACAATCCTTACGATATTTGGATTGATTGAATTGAAAAACGATTCACAGGTGTCTTCGCCCTGATTAGTTGCCATCTTCGCACCGCGTGGGTAAAGACAGCATCTCCGACCCTTGATAGAAGCTCCCATTACCCTATTTGAATTTTTGGAAATATGGGATTCTGGATAAAAAAAAAGTCCTTCGGCAATTTCTCAGGTCAAGTTGGATCCGATTGGGTCGTTTCAAATTGCTGTGACTGTCGATTAGTTTAGTATTCCGCCGCTGAAGCGCTGTTGAATCGAACAAAATGTCATCTACAGGGAATTATAGGAACTCTGGGAGCAAGAAACTATGTGACAGGGTACAGAGCTCATTCGACTTATAAATTTCACGACAAATTTGATGGTTTTCAAAATCATTGTATATCGATCTGGTAAGTACTTACCTGGGGTATTTAGAACATTCTGAATAGTTTTATTCTATGCAAGTTTCCGATAAAGTTGAAAATAGGGTGGCCGTTTTGATACATATAGGTGGCCGCTATCATGCATACATCCCGAAATCTTTGTAGAAAAGGGAAATAAACTATGTTTGATTTAAAAAAGTTACTTTGCAATTAAAATGATATTAATGCTATATCTGATAAAGTTATATCATTAACAGTACAGTATTAGTTTGCGTGTCCTGTATAAGAAGAAATTTAGTTGAATTCAATATGTATTTCAATGTTTCAGTATTATCATTATTTGTTACTACCCCAAGCTTCTATGGATGAAGGCTTGGAGGTAGGTGACGACCCGGACACAGACAAGGAATTCTTTTCAAGAGCAACAAGTCCAAGTTTCTGCTCGGTGCATGAACGAATAGAGTCTGAACAGGCCTTTGGCAGGTCCTGGGGTGAATGTGATCCTCCAACAAGGTGTCGTATCCTGGTACTACCAACCAGGATGGCAAAGACATAGTCCTAGACCAATTCTTTAGAATGTGGAGACCCCCTAATACCAGTGTAGTTTTGCCCTGGTTGAAGGGCCTGACAGCAGCCAGGAGAAAGGCTATTTCACAGATAGTAGGAACTCGTTCTTTGAGAGCAGGCTCCTCCTCGAGATCTCTTCCACTTCCTTTTATTTTTTAAAGGAAGTACTATGAGATCGAGAACAAGCCTCACTCAACTCAGACTCTCAACCCCTAGTAAAACAGCAGACTAGGGGTTATTCCAACTTAGGCTCTCTCTTCATTGAAAGCTTCCCTCTCAGCATCTGAGCTCCTGAACATAGAGAGAGACACAAAGTATGCCACTCAGGCCACTTCTTGGCTCGACATATGGTTTGGGGCTTTAGGCCAGATTGTGCGCTCCAAGGATCTGTCTAAGGGGTCAACAAGAAAGTCTTAGGAATTCTTTCTGTCATCAAGTACCCGTACGTTGGAGTTCCTGTCGCACCACGCTGTCAACGTATGGACGAATGCCATCCTCAAATGTCGGGTTATCGTAATAGGTCGGTTTCACAGGCAGGTGCCAAAGATGGAAAGTACACATTTGAGAAACTCAACGCTCGAGCGTTCTTCACTCTTTGTCCCAGAGAAGATAGAGAGGCCAGCTGATAGGTGGAGGAAATCTTCCAACAAATCTCTCTTTCACAGGGCCATAACTTACCGAACCAATGGTAGGGCTCCTCAGCTTGCCAGAAATCAACAAAACACTTCTAACCTTTCGACTTCCAGGTCCTCTGGACTGCCCATGATGTCTAAACGTCCCTTTCAAGCCAGAGATTAAAAAGAGAAAATTCCTCAAAGGAAAGAAAAAAGGTAGAGAGTGGCTGCGGAGGTCGATTCCACTAGGGAGCTAGGGAGGGCAATCTCCCCAACCGACCACCAGTGGGAGGATGTCTGCAACGCCTCTGGCAGAGGTGGCAACATCACGGGCCGATCCTTGGATGGTTGATGTGATCATCTGAGGTTATCCCATCCCATTCACTCAATCTCTTCCTCGTCTGACTCAGAATCCAAGTTCGTTAAGCTTCTATACAAAGGGATCCTTAAAGAAGCTGGCCCTCTGGGCTTAGGTCCAGACCATGCTACCTAAGGGCCCTCTCCAAGAGGTCATCGACGTGTCTCCAGGCATCTACAGTTGACTTTTTCTTGTGAAAAGAGTCTGGAGAACAGTCATAGATCTCTTTCACCTGAACAAGTTTGTCCAACAAATTCTTTTTAGAATGCAGACGGCAAACACGGTCATCCAGGCAGTAAGACCAAGGGACTTCTTGTGCACATTGGATCTCCAAGACGCATATTTCAAAATCCCAATCCATCCGTCTTCACTGAAGTGTCTCAGATTTATGCACAAGAACTTGTGCTACCAGTTCAAAGTTCTCTTCTTTGGTCTCGTGACAGCATCTCAGGTCTTCACCAAGGTGTTCCCCCTAGTGTCGTCTTGGGCTCACAAGAACAGCATTTGTCTCATACGATATCTCGACGATTGGCTGATTCTCGCAGACTCAGGGATGACCCTTCTCCATCTTTGAGACAAGCTCCTGGAGTTTTGTCAGGATCTCGGGATCCTTATAAATATCCAGAAGTCTTCTCTGCTTCCATCTCAGAGAGTGGTTTATCTAGGAATAATTATAGACACCAACCTCTAGAAAGTCTTCCCATCAGACGACAGAATACTCAGGCTGAGAGATGAGAAGATCTCCCGGCCTGACGGTGGTTAAGTCTCCTAGGCCATCTAACCTTCCTGCTCCGACTAGTTACCAATGGCCGCTTCAGGATCAGATCCCTTCAATGGCAGCTGAAATCCATGTGGAACCAGCACTCAGACTCTCACGACATTCTAGTTCACATCACACGTGATCAAGTGACGGACCTGCGATGGTGGGTGACAGAGGAGAACCTCCACAAAGGCCAGGATCTTCTCATCCCTCCTCCAGAATTGTTGCTCTACACAGAAGCATCAAAGGAAGGGTAAGGTGCCCACTTACTGCAGTACACGGTCTTGGGCCTATGGTACGAATCCAAAAGGTACCATCACTTAAATCTCTTGGAGATGAGAGCACCCTTTCTAGCTCTCCAGCAGTTCCATCAATTGCTTGCGGGTCACTCTGTGGTGTTGATGAGCGACAACACGACAGTAGTGGTTTTCATAAACAAACAAGGAGGTACCTTCTTGCTGCCCCTATACCATCTTGCAGTGGAGATTTTACGATGGTCAGAAGATCATTGGGTGTCCCTATTAGCTCGTTTCATTTCGGGCAAGAGGAATGTGCTCGCGGATGATAGAAGATTTGAATAAAGCAGAAATGTAGGACTGAAAATGAATATGAGTAAAACTAAGATAACAACAAATAAGAGTTATGGACGAACCTGAAGCTTATACCATCCTGCTTTTGCAACTAGGGTTGTAGCTTATCTAGTAATAATAATAATTATGATAATAATAATAATAATAATGCTAGATAAAAATAACAGTGAAATACAAAATGTTGAAACAATCTGTTGTCTTCCTCTTCTTCAGTGGTAAAATCCATCCGTAATATTTGTTTCCACAATGACATACTACTTAACGATGAAAAGTTTTATCACTGGTTTCTCATAAAATGCACAGCGGTGGAATGTGGTACTAAAGAAAATAATGTAAGAGAACACAGTCGCAAAAATGTCAGAAAATCATAAAATGCCCTACTGTAAATATACAGGAATTAGACAACATTTGCAGATGTACTTTATATTTTTAATATCAACTGCTTTGTCGTTCTGTTGTAGCTGTAGTCGTTATCAGAATGAAGACATCAAACACCGTCTGTAAAATTCCCGTTGGAAAAATGTAACTCCGTCATCCTAAACCAAGCCTCTTTAAGCCAAAGTTCACACTAAACTTTGGTTTGGAGATATACAGTACAGTAATTCTTTAGACGGTGAGCTCATCTTCTGCGCTTGACACCCTGCTTTTAGCAACTTTTTTTTTTTTTTTTTTTTTTTTTTTTTTTTTTTGCACAACCTTGTATTTTAGATTTTTTTCTTTGCACAACCTTGTATTTTAGATTTGTTTTCTTTGCACAACTTTGTATTTTAGAACGATAAGAAATGCTATATAAACACATTGTTAATATGTTTCTATTATCAATGTTGTTGTTATAAATTGTTACAATGTAGTCCGTAATCCTTTATCAAGAAGTTTTTAAGTAAATCTACACTCGGGCACACTTTTCTATCTAGTTCCTCTTCCTCTTGTTCTCTTAAAGTTTTTATTGTTTAAATAGTAAATATTTATTTGAATATTGTTACTATTCCTAAAACATTTTTTTTCCATATTTCCTTATTTCCTTTCCTCATTGGGCTATTTTCCCTGTTGGGGCCCCTGGGCTTATAGCATCCTGCTTTTCCAACTAGGGTTGTAGCTTAGCATTTAATAATAATAATAATAATAATAATAATAATAATAATAATAATAATAATACAGCACTATTAGCAGCAGATTCTAGAATTAGGATGTGGGACCCCCTTTAGACACCAATAAATGAGCGTGACCCCTCATTCATTGTGAGATCGTTAGAAGATTGCCTGTGCAAGGTGATGCCCAATTAAATCGTCTCTCAACAATTGCGAAATGTTAACGCTAATCTCTCTGTTGCAAAGTGTTGAGGTTGACCGAAGGAGTGAAAAACAATATGATAATTCAATTAAAATAAAAACGGAAAACCTGCAGCGAACTTGGGGAAAGTATTAGAGCCAATAAATAAGCAAAGATTTAACCAAATATGCGATAGAGATGAATAAAAGACGCACACATGTTTTTATTGCAAACGAAATAAAATGTTATTCTTATGTGAATTTATTGCAACTCGATTCTTTCATTTCATTTGCTGTTTTTTTATCACTTTGCCACCAAAATTGAGTGTAGATTTTAGCAAATAAATTAGGTATGTCTAACGAGGTTTATGTAAGAGTTGAGACATGCTGAATGTTCCAAAGACAGAGTTGAGACATGCTGAATGTTCTAAAGACAGAGTTGAGACATGTTCACATCTCAAGGTGGAATATCACAGCGTTATTTTCGCCTACGGGTGCAAACACTACAGCGTTATTTTTACCTCCCTGTGCAATTTCCATAAGAATTATTTCGACTATCAATGCTTACTAGCTGTAAATAGTTTTATTCCGGTTAGATAGATCTATTATAATTTAGATTTTATTATTAAGTAGATAAAAGTATGCTCTGCTATGGTTTTGTTATTATTACTTGTTACGCTTCAACCCTAGTTGGAAAAGCAGAATGCCACAAACCCAAGGGCTCCAACTGTAAAAAAAGCGATTAAATTCGTTTATCTAACAATCTAAGGTATTTAGAACTATTACTGAAGGTTGTGAAAGAAATAAGAAATCTATAACTTCATTTCGTCCAACACTTACGTAAAGAGAGGCTTGTAAACCATAGCTTGTTAGTAGAAGCAGATCCTCAAATCATGCTCCGAGTCCTTTGTCTCTCAGTTCGTCGATGATCGTTCCGCTTACGGGGTCCACCTGGATCCTGGGGAAACTCCTCGGACTCGAGGCAGAAAGTGCCGGGTTGTGAAGCTTAATCCTGACCTGATGTCTCACATATGACGTGGAAGTTTCGACTGAGTCGTGAGTCCAGGAAGGGGGAAAGTCGTAGTCAAAGTAATGTGGAAGCACTTCGGTGTAACAGAACGGGGGTCACGACCCGTCGACGATTCCTTTTGTCGCCGCTTCGAATCCCGCTCAGTTAATCTTATACGTTTTTTTTTTTTTCAAATACATATTCTTTATTTTCAAAATGTGAAATAATTCATTCGCGGATCATTGTTATTTACTGTTTATGTGATGGTAGATATAAGGAAATATTTTGTTTAGCAAAAAGCAATTTATAAACAACGAAATACTCAACATTAAAGAAAATGGATCCTATGAATACATCACAGAAAACCGTTTTATGGGTAACCCTACCAAAATTATATTCGTCGCTTATAGTTTGCTTCTTGAACCATCCTGCCATATATTTTATCGTATCTACCCCGTTAACTAAATTCAATTATCTTTTTCTATAAGCTTTAAACATTCAGGAAAATCGTAAGTTAACTCAGAATGTGTTTGTCTCTAGCAAAATCGTTTTTTTTCTTTATTATTTATATTTAAACCGCCCAACTTTTATGAGTTGTGCTCTTAAATTGATTTAGTGAACAACCTTTTAATATGATGGTAAATGAATAGAAATAACAGATTTTTTATAGAAAGATAAGTTGAATATGATGTTTTCGATATAAATATTTGCAGAAAATACAATTAAACAGTTAATTTGCAATTAGAAATTATTAGTGTAATATTGTACTAAAATATCTGGGAAAATATAACATTGACAGTGATATTTGGTGTGCAGAATATTTGTTGAATTAATATACTCAGGGCTGTTATTATTGTTACTGTTATTATTATTATTATTGTTATTATTATTATTATTATTATTATTATTATTATTAATTGGAAAAGCACAATATATATATATATATATATATATATATATATATATATATATATATATATATATATATATATATATATGCTTATATATATATATATATATATATATATATATATATATATATATATATATATATATATATATATATATATATATATTATATGCATATATGTATATATATATATATATATATATATCTTCACACGATAGCTTTAAGCGTGAAAAAAGCTACCATGATTAGTGTCAATTTTCTTACGGCAATAACTGTTTGAACAACGCCCAAAAAACTTAGATTTGCCATTATTCGCTGATTTTTGTCATATTTATACAGTACCTCATATCACCAAAACGACATTTTACACAAATGCCGGAAAAATCTCCCAGGTGTCCCATTTTACACAAAGACGATGTAAATTCATCAATTTTTGTAAAACTCACAATCCTTACGATACTTGGATTGATTGAATTGAAAAACGATTCACAGGTGTCTTCGCACTGATTAGTTGCCATCTTCGCACCGCGTGGGTAAAGACAGCATCTCCGACCCTTGATGGAAGCTCCCATTTTTGGAAATATGGGATTCTGGATAAAAAAAAAAAGCCCTTCAGCAATTTCTCAGGTCAAGTTGGGTCCGATTGGGTCGTTTCAAATTGCCGCGACTGTCGATTAGTTTAGTATTCCGCCGCAGAAGCGCTGTTGAATCGATCAAAATGTCATCTACAGGGAATTATAGGAACTCTGGGAGCAAGAAACTACGTGGCAGGGTACAGAGCTCATTCGACTTATAAATTTCACGACAAATTTGATGGTTTTCAAAATCATTGTATATCGATCTGGTAAGTACTTACCTGTGGTATTTAGAACATTCTGAATAGTGTTTATTCTATGCAAGTTTCCGATAAAGTTGAAAATAGGGTGGCCGTTTTGATACATATAGGTGGCCGCTATCATGCATACATCCCAAAATCTTTGTAGAAAAGGGAAATAAACTATGTTTGATTTAAAAAAGTTACTTTGCAATTAAAATAATATTAATGCTATAATATCTGATAAAGTTATAACATTAACAGTACAGTATTAGTTTGCGTGTCCTGTATAAGAAGAAATTTAGTTGAATTCAATATGTATTTCAATGTTTCAGTATTATTATCATTTGTTATTACCCCAAGCTTCTATGGATGATTGCTTGGAGGTAGGTGACGACCCGGACACAGACAAGGAGGTGACGACCCGGACACAGACAAGCAATTCTTTTCAAGAGCAACAAGTCCAAGTTTCTGCTCGGTGCATGAACGGAGAGAGTCTGAACAGGCCTTTGGCAGGTCCTGGGGTGAATGTGATCCTCCAACAAGATGTCGTATCCTGGTACTACCAACCAGGATTGGAAAGACATAGTCCTAGACCAATTCTTTGGAATGCGGAGACCCCCTAAAACAAGTGTAGTTTTGCCCTGGTTGAAGGGCCTAACAGCAGCCAGGAGAAAGGCTATTTCACAGATAGCAGGAACTCGTTCTTTGAGAGCAGGCTCCTCCTCGAGATCTCTTCCACTTCCTTTTATTTTTCAAAGGAAGTACTATGAGATCGAGAACAAGCCTCACTCAACTCAAACTCTCAACCCCTAGTAAAACAGCAGACTAGGGGTTATTCCAACTTTGGCTCTCTCTTCATTGAAAGCTTCCCTCTCAGCATCTGAGCTCTTGAATATAGAGAGAGACACAAAGTATGCCACTCAGGCCGCTTCTTGGCTCGACATATGGTTTGGGGCTTTAGGCCAGATTGTGCGCTCCAAGGATCTGTCTAAGGGGTCAACAAGAAAGTCTTAGGAATTCTTTCTGTCATAAAGTACCCGTACGTTGGAGTTCCTGTCGCACCACGCTGTCAACGTATGGACGAATGCCATCCTCAAATGTCGGGATATCGTAATAGGTCGGTTTCACAGGCAGGTGCCAAAGATGGAAAGTACACATTTGAGAAACTCAACGCTCGAGCGTTCTTCACTCTTTGTCCCAGAGAAGATAGAGAGGCCAGCTGATAGGTGGAGGAAATCTTCCAACAAATCTCTCTTTCACAGGGCCATAACTTACCGAACCAACGGTAGGGCTCCTCAGCTTGCCAGAAATCAACAAAACACCTCTAACCTTTCGACTTCCAGGTCTTCTGGACTGCCCATGATGTCTAAACGTCCCTTTCAAGCAAGAGATTAAAAAGAGAAAATTCCTCAAAGGAAATAAAAAAGGTAGAGTGGCTGCGGAAGTCGCTTCCACTAGGGAGCTAGGGAGGGCAATCTCCCCAACCGACCACCAGTGGGAGGATGTCTGCAACGCCTCTGGCAGAGGTGGCAACATCACGGGCCGATCCTTGGATGGTTGATGTGATCATCTGAGGTTATCCCATCCCATTCACTCAATCTCTTCCTCCTCTGACTCAGAATCCAATTTCGTTAAGCTTCTATACAAAGGGATCCTTAAAGAAGCTGGCCCTCTGGGCTTAGGTCCAGACCATGCTACCTAAGGGCCCTCTCCAAGAGGTCATCGACGTGTCTCCAGGCATCTACAGTTGACTCTTTCTTGTGAAAAGAGTCTGGAGAACAGTCATAGATCTCTTTCACCTGAACAAGTTTGTCCAACAAACTCCTTTTAGAATGGAGACGGCAAACACGGTCATCCAGGCAGTAAGACCAAGGGACTTCTTGTGCACATTGGATCTCCAAGACGCATATTTCAAAATCCCAATCCATCTGTCTTCACTGAAGTGTCTCAGATTTATGCACAAGAACTTGTGCTACCAGTTCAAAGTTCTCTTCTTTGGTCTCGTGACAGCATCTCAGGTCTTCACCAAGGTGTTCCCCCTAGTGTCATCTTGGGCTCACAAGAACAGCATTTGTCTCATACGATATCTCGACGATTGGCTGATTCTCGCAGACTCAGGGATGACCCTTCTCCATCACTGAGACAAGCTCCTGGAGTTTTGTCAGGATCTCGGGATCCTTATAAATATCCAGAAGTCTTCTCTGCTTCTATATCAGAGAGTGGTTTATCTAGGAATAATTATAGACACCAACCTCTAGAAAGTCTTCCCATCAGACGACAGAATACTCAGGCTGAGAGATGAGAAGATCTCCCGGCCTGACGGTGGTTAAGTCTCCTAGGCCATTTAACCTTCCTGCTCCGTCTAGTTACCAATGGCCGCTTCAGGATCAGATCCCTGCAATGGCAGCTGAAATCCACGTGGAACCAGCACTCAGACTCTCACGACATTCTAGTTCACATCTCACGTGATCAAGTGACGGACCTGCGATGGTGGGTGACAGAGGAGAACCTCCGCAAAGGCTAGGATCTTCTCGTCCATCCTCCAGACTTGTTGCTCTACACAGCCTCATCAAAGGTAGGGTGAGGTGCCCACTTACTGCAGCACACGTTCGGGCCTATGGTCCGAATCCGAAAGGTACCCGCACTTAAATCTCTTGGAGATGAGAGCACCCATTCTAGCTCCTAGGTAGTTCCATCAATTGCTGGCAGGTCACTCTGTGGTGTTGATGAGTGACAACACCACAGTAGTGGCTTACATAAACAAACAAGGAAGTACCTACTTGCTGCCCCTATACCATCTTGCAGTGGAGATTTTACGATGGTCAGAAGATCATTGGGTGTCCCTATTAGCTCGTTTCATTTCGGGCAAGAGGAATGTGCTCGCGGATGATAGAAGATTTGAATAAAGCAGAAATGTAGGACTGAAAATGAATATGAGTAAAACTAAGATAACAACAAATAAGAGTTATGGACGAACCTGAAGCTTTTACCATCCTGCTTTTGCAACTAGGGTTGTAGCTTATCTAGTAATAATAATAATTATGATAATAATAATAGTAATAATAAGGCTAGATAAAAATAACAGTGAAATACAAAATGTTGAAACAATCTGTTGTCTTCCTCTTCTTCAGTGGTAAAATCCATCCGTAATATTTGTTTCCACAATGACATACTACTTATCGATGAAGAGTTTTATCACTAGTTTCTCATAAAATGCACAGCGGTGGAATGTGGTACTAAAGAAAGTAATGTAAGAGAACACAGTCGCAAAAAATGTCAGATAATCATAAAATGCCCTACTGTAAATATACAGGAATTAGACAACACTTGCAGATGTACTTTATATTTGCAATATCAACTGCTTTGTCGTTCTGTTGTAGCTGTAGTCGTTATCAGAATGAAGACATCAAACGTCTTCTGTAAAATTCCCGTTGGAAAAATGCAACTCCGTCATCCTAAACCAAACCTCTTTAAGCCAGAGGTCACACTAAACTTTGGTTTGGATATATACAGTATAATAATTCTCTAGACGGTGAGCTCATCTTCTGCGCTTGACACCCTGCTTAGCATCTTTTTTTTTTTTTTTTTTTTTTTTTTTTTTTTTTTTTTTTTTTGCACAACGTTGTATTTTAGATTTTTTTCTTTGCACAACCTTGTATTTTAGATTTTTTTTCTTTGCACAACCTTGTATTTTAGAACGATAAGAAATGCTACATGAACACATTGTTAATATGTTTCTATTATCAATGTTGTTGTTATAAAATGTTACAATGTAGATGTAATCCTTTATCAAGAAGTTTTTAAGTAAATCTACAACACGATTAGCAGCAGATTCTAGAATTAGGATGTGGGACCCCCTTTAGTCACCAATAAATGAGCGTGACCCCTCATTCATTGTGAGATCGTTAGAAGAAGATTGCCTGTGCAAGGTGATACCCAATTAAATCTTCTCTCAACAATTGCGAAATGTTAACGCTAATCTCCCTGTTGCAAAGTGTTGAGGTTGACCGAAGGAGTGAAAAACAATATGGCAATTTAATTAAAATAAAAACGGAAAACCTGCAGCGAACTTGGTGAAAGTATTAGAGCCAATAAATAAGCAAAGATTTAACCAAATATGCCATAGAGATGAATAAAAGACGCACACATGTTTTTATTGCAAACGAAATAAAATGTTATTCTAATGTGAATTTATTGCAACTCGATTCTTTCATTCAATTTGCTGTTTTCTTTTATCACTTTGCCACCAAAATTGAGTGTACATTTTAGCAAATAAATTAGGTATGTCTAACGAGGTTTATGTAAGAGTTGAGACATGCTGAATGTTCGAAAGACAGAGTTGAGACATGCTGAATGTTCGAAAGACAGGGTTGAGACATGTTCACATCTGAAGGTGGAATATCACAGCGTTATTTTCGCCTACGGGTGCAAACACTACAGCGTTATTTTTACTTCCCTGTGCCATTTCCATAAGAATTATTTCGACTATCAATGCTTACTAGCTGTAAATAGTTTTATTCCGGTTAGATAGATCTATTATAATTTAGATTTTATTATTAAGTAGATAAAAGTATGCTCTGCTATGGTTTTGTTATTATTACTTGTTACGCTTCAACCCTAGTTGGAAAAGCAGAATGCCACAAACCCAAGGACTCCAACTGTAAAAAAGCGATTAAATTCGTTTATCTAACAATCTAAGGTATTTAGAACTATTGCTGAAGGTTGTGAAAGTAATAAGGAATCTATAACTATTTCGTACAACGCTTACGTAATGAGAGCCGTGTAAACGATAGCTTGTTAGTAGAAACTGATACTTGAATTATGCTCTGAGTCCTTATTTTCTCAGTTCGTCGATGGGCGTTCCGCTTACGGGGTCCACCTGGATCCTGGGGAAACTCCTCGGACTCGAGGCAGAAAGTGCCGGGTTGTGAAGCTTAATCCTGACCTGATGTCTCACATATGACGTGGAAGTTTCGACTGAGTCGTGAGTCCAGGAAGGGGGAAAGTCGTAGTCAAAGTAATGTGGAAGCACTTCGGTGTAACAGAACGGGGGTCACGACCCGTCGACGATTCCTTTTGTCGCCGCTTCGAATCCCGCTCAGTTCATCTTATACGTTTTTTTTTTTTTTTTCAAATACATATTCTTTATTTTCAAAATGTGAAATAATTCATTTGTGAATCATTGTTATTTACTG
>NC_090766.1:7490385-7495385 GCF_036898095.1 Palaemon carinicauda | reverse complement strand
ACGTTAGAATGGGAAAAGCAAATGAGGCAATCTTCAAAGGAAAACTAGAAATTCCTTGATTAAGTTGTGGATTTCTAGATTTTATAATAATTGACTCTGCCATTCTTATCTCATTTTCATATGAGCCTCTGTATAGTATTGAAAAGTTGTCCAAAGAGAACGAACATTGCTAAGCTACAACCCTAGTTGGAAAAGCAGGATGCTATAAGTCTTGGGGCCCCAACTGGGAAAATAGCCCAGTGAGGAAATGTAACAAGGAAATATAAACATTTTAAGAAGAGTAACAACATCAAAATAAATATCTCATGTATAAACTATAAAAACTTTATCAAACCAATAGGAAGAGAAACAAGACAGAACAGTGTGCCCGAGTGTACCCTCAAGCAAGAGAACTCTAACCCAAGACAGTGGAAGACCATAAACAGAGGTTATGGTGTTACCCAAGATTAAGCAATTAGTTTTGGTATACTTCCATACCAGAAAGATGAATAACATATTTCGTTCATTTTTCGATTTTAATGTGGCAAAGATTAACTAACAAATGAATGCGTTGAATAACTTGAATATAAAGAGAAAATCCTGATTTAAAACTTAATCTTAAAGGCTGAAGCATAGGTTAAACAAGATACTATACAGAACAGTGTTTACTAATTTAAAAAAAAAAAAAAAAAAAAAAAAAACATTGGAAAATCCTGACTTAAAACATATTCTAAATGGCTGAAACAAATTTCAACTTAGGTTTAAAGTTCTTTGAACTTCAAAGGCTGAAGCAAAGATTAAACAAGAAACGACATAGATAAGTGTTGACTAACTTTAAAAAAAAAAAAAAAAAAAAAAAATACACATTAAAAGATACTGACTTAAAACTTATCCTAAAAGGCTGAAACAAATTCCAACTTAATTTTAAAGTCCTTTAAACTTCACTATGTGTATCTAACTTAATATCGTTCGTCCTCAGCCATATAGGCCTTGGTCTTCTAACACTTCATAGTCCTCAGCCATGTTGGCCCGGGTCTTCCAACTCTTCATAGTCCTCAGCCATGTAGGCCTGGGTCTTCCAACTCTTCATAGTCCTCAGCCATGTTGGCCTGGGTCTTCCAGCTCTTCATAGTCCTCAGCCATGTTGGCCTGGGTCTTCCAACTCTTCATAGACCTCAGTCATGTTGGCCTGGGTCTTCCAACTCTTCATAGTCCTCAGCCATGTAGGCCTGGGTCTTCCAACTCTTCATAGACCTCAGTCATGTAGGCATGGGTCTTCCAACTCTTCTAGTGCCTTGTGGAGCCCAGTTGAAAGTTTTATCCTATTTATAATTAAAATCACCACCTCAGATACTGCTTTTCATCATTAAAGAAGAAAAGTTAGAAAATTGTGTTGTCTAAAAATAAAATTTTGTAAATCCATCCAAATACAGATGTTATTGCTGAGTTTGTTTACATGATGCTTAATGATAAATAAGTATGAAATATTCCATATCAACCAAAATGTTACGTGTATTGAGATATGCAACCTTAATTATCTAGTTCGCCTCTGTTAAGTTTGAATGTTGTTTTGCGATTGGAATTCTTCGCTAAGTTTACCATGAATGTATTTTAAAAAAAAAAAAGAGAGAGAGAGAGAGAGAGAGAGAGAGAGAGAGAGAGAGAGAGAGAGAGAGAGAGAGAGAGAGAGAGAGAGAGAGAGAGAGAGAGAGAGAAGATTCGTCAGTGATATTCGTTGTTGCTACACAAGATATTACGTAAATCGATAATTTTCATATGTAACATCACTTTTTAATATTGTATTTAAAGTGTTACTCGTCGTGTTTGGCCTTTTTATAATTCCATTGTGTATCATAATTCACTTAATAATCTGGCCGTTCTGCTCCTTAATATTATTGTTGTATCAAAGCAACTTTTCTTTATCAAGCAAGCAATAATAATGATAGGGAAGTGGGGAATATGGGGAAAGGAAGAGTACCCCTGTACAATCCAGTTTATAGCTCAAAGGCAGGTACTCGGAAAAGGGAAAGATTAAGGAAATAGGGAGAAAGAGAAGTACAGGAGAAGAATAAAAGAGAGGGGCAGACCCTCGATCTTTATAGAAATATCATTTGCTGTTGTCACTGCAATGTTTGATAAAAACTCGACCAATTTATGGTACTATTAATATTTTGCCTAATTATGTGCATCTCATTAATTATCTTGCAAGAATGCGTCAACTATTTCAATCAAGTCTTGCAACTCCTTCAACACAAAGGTGGAGACAACAGAGCCATAGCAATAGAACAACTTATATAAGAGATGAACGTGCAGGGGTTTACCTAATCTTAACCCTTTTACCCCCAGGCTATTTGGAAATTTCCAACCCTTAACCAGCAGAGGGTTATTTTTTCCCCAGCACATTTTGCAGTATATTTTTTTTAAATTGCTCTAACAGCCTTAATGTTTGTCATAGAGAGGTCAGGTTGGTCTCATTCTCTTGGAAAATGCCTGAATTTTCTCAAAAAATTATCAAAAATATGAAAAAAAAAATTTGATAGCATTTTTTTGCAAGGACGTACCGGTACATCCATGGGGGTAAAGGGATGGCTTTTGTGAAACGTACCAGTACGTCCTTTTGGCGGTAAAAGGGATAATATCTGTTTTTTTTTCCTTATGTAAACAAGTATTAAGATGATAATAATAATACTCATTATTATTATTGTTGTTGTTGATATTATCATGTATATTATCAATATTATAATACTAGGCATAGTTAACAAAATGATTTACACATGTATCCTGACGTCACACAACTGCGCTAAAAAAAACAGACTCGAAATGTTGAACAAGAAGTTGTCTTTACAACGGCTCCTCTTGATTTCTTGTTCATCTCGTTTCTAAGTCGTTTTTAACCAGGAGAATAATTCATTTCTTCGTATCCTTCTCTGTAAAATAGAAACCTTCTTTTTGTTAACTTTTCCCTCTCATATTTTATGTAGTTTTTGCGGTTCTTACATATTTTTTGCAGCAAATAACGAAAGAGATATTTCGTATCTTTCTCTTTCCGTTACTCATGTTTTTCCACTTTATATGTCTTAATAATAATAATAATAATAGTAATAAAAAAAAAAAAAAAAAATAATAATAATAATAATAATAATAATAATAATAATAATAATAATAATAATAATGATAATTATGAAACAGAAAGCTTATATATATATATATATATATATATATATATATATATATATATATATATATATATATATATATATATATATATATATATGTGTGTGTGTGTGTGTTTTTTGTATTGGTTACCCACAGTCCTTCATTAGAACCGGATACATCTGCAATTTTTTTTACTTTTTTTTCCTAAGGTTGTTGGGATTTAACCTAACTTTTATGAACCGACTTAATGCTTTAAGTTATATATTTATATTTTGTTATTTTCATTTACAGTTGTGTTATGTCATGAAATTCTTATATTCGTCATGATTTCATCCCAAATTTTTGTTTTGTTTTTGCTCTACAAAATTGGCATTAAATGTAGTTTTTTTTAATAAATTTTAATATGATTTGTGTAGAATTATGTAAATTGCTATTATTTTATGTACCAAGCCCTTTTTTTTTTTTTTTTTTTTTTTTTGGCCTGACATCATGCTTCGTCGACTACCAGGAGGCGATTTCCCTTTCCAGCCTCCTAGGGACTTGTGTTTTCTTGGTTATTCCTTTTCTGGGGTTTGTTTATTTATTTGTGTTTATTTACTTTACTCGAAACCTAACAGCTCTCGGCATTCTCTAATGCATAATATGTAAGAAAATGGAATGTGGTTTGCCCCAATCTTTTCACCGCCCACTGTACTTCCTTTTAACATTTATCCCTCCAATCCTTCCAATATCCTAATCCCCCCTCTCCCTCCCCTACCTATCCTATCCTCCCTAAACTGTAGTTGTAGGTTTCGAATCTCCAACATAACTGATGGTTAATGATCAAGATAATTAGTGGTCACAGACAAACGGGATGTGTGCCCTTGTGGTTCGCAAATTGTGGTGTTTGAGAAGTAGATAAATATTTATTTATAGTTGTAGTGGTTTCTTTATTTTTACTAAATGATTTGACTTCTTATAATATACGGTGGTGTTGCAAAGTGTATATATGCGTATTCAGATAATTTTCTAACATAAATTAATATTTTGGTTTCAAATTTGTATATTTTCATTTTCTGAAAGCAAATAATGCTGATCCAGATTAATTTTTATGTACCTGATTCATATGCTAAGACGTGTGTTTTTTCATTTGCTATATATCTTGATTATTTATGTTTATCAAAACGTTAAATTGTCCTTTCCGTGAAATACTAAAGATAGTAAGTTATCTATTTGATAAGAACACTAATATCATATATACATATATATATATATATATATATATATATATATATATATATATATATATATATATATATATATATATATATATATATATATATAGATATATATATACAATATATATATATAAATATATATATATATATATATATATATATTTATATATATACAGTATATATATAATTATATATATATATATTTATTTATATATATACAGTATATATATAATTATATATATATATATATATATATATATATATATATATATATATATATATATATATACAGTATATATGTATATATACATATATATATATATATATATATATATATATATATATATATATATATATATATATATATATATATATATATTTCCTTAGTGGCGCCACTGTATTTCCTATAGGAATCCTCGTATTTTCTCAGCTTCTTCTAAAATACACACTCATGTATATTATATATATTTATATATTTATCTATAAGAATTATAATTATTTAAACTTTTAGCAACTTTCATAAACTTTCAAAGTCAAGCAGAGTTGGCTTTATTTTGAGCTTTTTATTTTTACAAATATTTCATTACTCTTTACCACGGCTTGTCTCATAAATCCCCTTATGAAAATGAGATCAGTTTAAAAGAAACT
>NC_090766.1:7477885-7480385 GCF_036898095.1 Palaemon carinicauda | reverse complement strand
TCATTGAAGAAAAAAAAAAAATAAGATTTTACTGTTATGTTTGAAAATAATTTCTTGAGTAGCGGATTCAATTAGGTTTATTGGTTCGACATGAAAATAGGGTAATATCGTCATTTAGGATATATATATATATATATATATATATATTTGTATATATATATTTATTTACATATATATATGTATATATATATATATATATATTTATATATATATATATATATATATTTGTATATATATATATATTTATATATATATGTATATATATATATATATACTTACTGTATATATATATATATATATATATATGTATATATATATGTATATATATATATATATATATATAAGAAATAAATACCTCTGCACTGTTTGGTTCACGTTTTGTAGAATTGTAGGTCGATCCCTGTTTATCATCCACCAGTCCACCAAAATGTTAAAATAGGGTGTGTGGTTAACTAACTCATATATATATATATATATATATATTTATATATATATATATTTATTTATTTATATAATTATATATATGTATATATTTATATATATATATATATATATATATTTATATGTATGTATATATATGAAAAAATATATATGTATATATATATACATATATGTATATATATACAGTATATATATACATATATATATATATATATATATATCTTTATATATATATATACATATACTTATATATATACTATACATATGTATACATAGTATATATATATATATATATATATCTTTATATATATATATATATACATATACTTATATATATACTATACATATGTATACATAGTATATATATATATATATATATATATGTACGTATATATATGTATGTATATTTATGTTTATTCATATACATATGGATATATATAACATAATTTGTTTTCTCTAAAAAATAAATATATTTCCATAACAAATATCATGAAAGAATGAGACTTAAAATGGTGTATATAAATAATTAAAAGACGAATGTGAGACTTTCTACTGACAGTCACGTATCCTCCTGTTAATCATTGTAAGTTCATCATTTAACTTTGAACTTGACAACCCTAATAAATTTCGTGTTATCTCTTAGTCGAGGAGGGCAGAAGTAACAAGAGATCCGGGCTTAATTATTTTTTTTTTTGTATTATTTGTTTATTTATTTATTAATTTATTTTTATTTTATTCTTATGGACATATTTTATAACCTTGTTGTGATAATGCTAATGATGATGATGATGATAATGACTTTTTTTTTTCTTTTTTTTTAATTATGTATTAGGTTTTTTTTCTTTTTTTTTAATTATGTATTAGGTTTTTTTTTTCTTTTATTTTTGAATTATGTATTAGGTTTTTTTTTTTGAATTATGTATTAGGTTTTTTTTCTTTTATTTTTGAATTATGTATTAGGTTTTTTTTTTTTTTTTTTTTTTTGAATAATAATATGTATTAGGTTTAAAGGTAACTCATGAATAGCAGATGCAAGGGACAGTGACAGTGCCCTAGAGGCTAGCCATGTATGCATATGATCAATGCCCAAGCTTTCTCTCCACCCTAGCTAGGACCAGGGAGGGCCAGGTAATGGCTACTGATGACTCAGCAGGTAGACCTATAGGCTCCCCCAAACCTCCTAATCTTAGCTCACAAAGATGGTGAGGTTGCAGACACTTGAGCGTGTCTTGAACCCCAGTCCATCAGGTCGCCGGGTTATACATTATATTATTATTATTATCATTATTATTATTATTACGCTAAGCTACAACCCTAGTGGGAAAAGCATGATGCTATAAGCTCAAGGGGCTCCAACAGGGAAAATAGCCCAGTGAGGAAAGGAAACATGGAAAAGTAAAATATTTTAAGAACAGTAACAACTTAAAAATGAATATTTCATTTATAAACTACAAAAACCGTAACAAAACAAGAGAAAGAGAAATCAAATGGAATAGTGTGCCCAAGTGTACCCTCAAGCAAGAGAACTCTAACCCAAGACAGTGGAAGACCATGGTACAGAGGCTATGGCACTACCCAAGACGAGAACAATTTTGAAGTGTCCTTCTCCTAGAAGAGCTCTATACCATAGCCAAAGAGTCTCTTCTACCCTCATCAAGAGGAAAGTGGCCACTGAACAATTACAGTGCAATAGTTAACCCCGTGGGTGAAGAAGAATTGTCAGTGTCGTCTGGTGTATGAGGACAGGAGAACCTGTAACGAATAGGCAAGACTATGTGGTGTATGTGTAGGCAAAGGGAAAATGAACCGTAACCAGAGAGAGAGGGATCCAACGTAGTACCGTCTGGCCAGTGAAAAGATCTAATATTTACAATTGTTGTGACCTTCTTTCTTTATTTAATTCTAGACATGTCTCTACATGTTCTCCATCCCTAAGACCTCGAAATTAAACCAACCACATGACTGTTTTGATTGTGCCACGGATAGATGCGATCTCTATATAGGTTCATTCAGCGTCGTGTTTGTTAGGCCAAATCTCCGATGTTTGTTCTCTTCGAAG
>NC_090766.1:7427885-7465385 GCF_036898095.1 Palaemon carinicauda | reverse complement strand
ATAATAATAATAATAATAATAATAATAATAATACCTATAGTAATAATGATAATGATAATAATAATAATAATAATAATAATAATAATAATAATAATAATAATACCTATAGTAATAATGATAATGATAATAATAATAATAATAATAATAATAATAATAATAATAATAATAATACCTATAGTAATAATGATAATGATAATAATAATAATAATAATAATAATAATAATAATAATAATAATAATACCTACCCTGTGGCCTCGCCTCCGCTATACGAGTCTGACCTTGAGTTCTGTGTTTGTTTCTTTGGCGAATAACAGGTTTCGTTTTCGTTCCATATATCTTTCGTTTTCATTAGTTAGGTTCCACTTCTTAGAAATTTAATATTAATGTTAATGTTTTTAAAATATTTTATTTTTAGTTTTCATTACTTCCTATGTCGTTTATTTATTTACTTATTTCCTTTCCTCATTGGGCTATTTTTCCTTGTTGGAGCCTTTGGGCTTATAGGATCTTGCTTTTCCAACTAGGGTTGTAGCTTAGCTAGTAATAATAATAATGATGATAATAATAATAATAATAATGATAATAATAATGATGATAATTATAATAATAATATTAATAATAATAATAATAATAATAGTAATAATAATACAGTATATTTGTTTTATATTTAAATCTCAGGTTTTAAAGAATTTTTTTGTGAGATTGCATTTAATTAGAATACCTGAATTAAGTCAATAATAATAATATTAATAATAATAATAATAATAATAATAATAATAATAATAATAGTAATAATAATACAGTATATTTGTTTTATATTTAAATCTCAGGTTTTAAAGAATTTTTTTGTGAGATTGCATTTAATTAGAATACCTGAATTAAGTTATGAATTAATTTCGATCCTAGAAGTTTTATTTAACGTCTGGCAAAGTGTATACACACACACACACACACACTTCTAACCTTCATAGATCTTGGTAAGGTTTGGAAGTGCATAACGCTTTAGTGGTGTAAGGTGGTACAGAGAGGTCTGGTGTGGACCTCGGTTTTAACATAAACTAACTGCAATTTTAATTGCAAATTTGATAAAACATTGCTTTCACGCCTCAACGTTTCCTCTACGAAATTCAATAACAATTAATAATGGTAATTAGGATAATTATTGTTGTTATTGATGTTCAAAATATGTGCACACTCACATGGAATAAGTCGAATAAAATGATAAACAATTTTCTACCAATTTAATTAAGACGAAATATAAGGAAATGCAAACGAAAATGACAAATAAATGACAAATCAACAAAATAAATGTGTATAAATTATCACTTGTAACAATAAATGAAATAATTTCTAAAAGGAAGAGAAAGCTAAAACTGTCATTGAAACTAAATAATCACTTCATAATGACCCCAATATTATAAGAGTTTTTAAGATTTCACTTTGAAAGACACGAATTTGAATAAGGTATGATTTTAAGCCAGAGTTTTCTCGAATTTGAATTTGCAAATTAACCTCAATTTTAGCTCTTCTAGAAGGACACTCCAAAATCAAACCATTGTTTTCTAATCTTGGTTAGTACCATAGCCTCTGTACCATGGTCTTCCACTGTCTTTTGGGTTAGAGTTCTCTTGCTAGAGGGTACACTTGGGCACACTATTCTATCTTATTTCTCTTCCTCTTGGTTTGTTAAAGTTTTTATAGTTTATATAGGAGATATTTATTTTAATCTTGTTGCTCTTCTTAAAATATTTTTTTTCTTTGTTTCCTTTCCTCACTGAGCTATTTTCCCTTCTGGGGCCCCTGGGCTTATAGAATACTGCTTTTCCAACTAGGGTTGTAGCTTAGCAAGTAATAATAATAATGATAATAATCTGGCAAATGGGGCAAAGGTTAATAGTTTTTTTCTTCTTCGTTTTCTTTAATTATGGACGTCTGAATTTGACAGTTATAATTAAATAATTAGAATGTAAAAACGGTCTAGTTCTACCTGGCCTGCAAGGTAAGAATAGCTATCGTCCATTTCTTTTAGCGAGTCATATTTGCACCGACTCGCAACAGTGCCCTTTTAGCTTGGAAAAGTTTCCTGGTCGCTGATTGGTTAGAATTATCTTGTCCAACCAATCAGCGAGCAGGAAACTTTTCCGAGCTAAAAGGGCACCTCTGCGAGTCGGTGCAAATATGACTCGCTAAAAGAAATGGACAATAGGTGGCTCTGTATGGTCTCCCCGGCCTTAGCTCCAGGCCTTATTGCGTATATCTTCTCTATACAAATAGCTCAGTAATACACAATTAGTTTTCTGACCCCTTCAACTATCTATGAATATTCATTTAATTTTATCTCGTTTGTATGTAAATTTACAGAAGGTTAACCAACAAGATTTTAAAGGTGGGCTTATTGTTTTTCTTAATGAGGATATTATTATTATTATTATTATCATTATTATTATTATTATTATTATTATTATTTGCTAAGCTACAACCCTAGTTGGAAAAGCAGGATGCATAAGCTTAGGGGCTCCAACAGGGAAAATAGCTCAGTGAGGAAAGGAAACGAAGAAAAATAAAATATTTTAAGAAGAGCAACAACATTAAAATAAACATCTCCTATATAAACTAAGAAAAACTTTAACAAAACAAGAGGAAGAGAAATAAGACAGAATAGTGTGCCCCAGTGTACCCTCAAGCAAGAGAACTCTAACCCAAGACAGTGGAAGGGAGTTTTTAAAAGTAGGCCTTATTGAATACAGTAGGCCTTGTTATTTTTCTTAGTGTGAAGGTAGAACACATATTCATGTGGTTAATAGGTCATTTTTTATTTTCGATTTTACATGCAGTGCATGGAGTCTTTTGCCGCGTTTTGATTGTGATTTTTATTTTTATTACTTATTTATTGATTGGTTTAAGGGGAACGGGGGAATGTGTTTGCTTACATACACAGCATTCGAACATATTTCTGATTTTGTTTCCTTGACATTAGTACCAAAAGTACTGGCCGTCTTTTTGTTCTGTTTTTACTTTTTTTTTTTGTAATATAAAGATATTAAATCAATGAAAACATTAAGATTTACTAGTTCTACCTCTTTAAAAATCACTAATTTGAATTTAATTGTCAATGGAATCGGAATATAAAGAAAAACACATTTTAATATTAAATGTTTACATAATAATCCTCCACTTTCATTCATATAATTTATTACTTAATTTAACGTGCCGTTACTTGAACAGAAAGACTCGGCAAAGTCTCTTATGTATAAATGAAGAAATAAGATAATCATAATTGCAATTAGATGTTGTGCAAAGAAATAATAAGATACTTTACTTTAAGTTTACCCCGCCCGCACTCCTCTTACCTCTCACCCCCCCTCCCCCCAATAATAATCCGCCCTTCAACTCTTACTTTTTAAAGCATGTCCCACAAAACCTCTTCCTCCAACAGGAAAAAAAATAAAGATATGTTGTAATCAAGTTCGACTAATCCTCTTTGGACGAGAAAAAAATATTCCGAAGATGGTCCTCTTGAGACCTAAGTGTGTGGATCCTCAGTCGCCTCTTCTTCTTCTTCCTCTTCTTCTTCTTCTTCCTTTTTAAGTTTTTGCTCCTTGTCATCTTCGGCAGAAGTTCAACTTGACATTTCGAAAAGGGCAAGTTTTTGCTCTTGTTACATCTCAACGCCTCTTTCTTTCAGGAGGTTATGAAATATACCATCTCTTTCTCTCTTTCTCTCTCTCTGTTATGTTTTGTTATATATACATTTCTCTCTCTCTCTCTCTCTCTCTCTCTCTCTCTCTCTCTCTCTCTCAATGTTTCTTGACTTCATTTCCCCAAGAACTAAAATTCGGTCTTATGATCCTTAGGGTGTATTTTTATAAATATTAATTAATCTTTTTACTATGAAGGTGGCAGATTCCTTTATCTGTTACTTTATTTAAGAGGTTTATTGCTGTTTTTTGAATGGCTGACCAGGGTTTGTAAGGTATGTGTGGATAAGGGAAAGATTCTGAAGAAATTAGTTAGAATAATGATTGTTCCCTGTTCCCTTGCTTTAAGAAACTTAGCTTTGAATTTTCCTTTCTGAAAATTTCCTTTATACTTAATGTTTTTTTTTTTTTTTTTTTTTTTTTTTTTTTTTTTTTTTTTAAGGAAAATGGATAAAATCCTAAAATGCTTCCATATAGGCCTTTGAGTTGCCTATTGATATCCTACTCGAAGAGACCGTTTACAGTCTATGGAAAAATGCTATTTTACTGTCATTAAAAGACCAACATTCCCTTTGATTCCTGGATTCTTTACCTTCTCTCTTATTTACAGTCAATCAAGCAGTGCTTTTTAATGGCAATTTGTTAAACCAAGTAAAGGGAAATTAAAAGAGATTGGGCGGACCCAGTAGTTAGGGCTGTAATCATCTTCTTTTTTATTTCCAGTCAATCAAGCTGTGCTTTTTAATGGCAATTTTTGAAACCAAGTAAAAGTAAATCGGAAGAGACTGGGCAGACCCAGTAGTCAGGCTACAATTTTATTTTGGACTTCGCGTTCCGACCTTTCCGTATTTTCCAAAAAGTTGTCCGCTCCGTCGGCCTTCATACCAAAAGCTTTCTTATTACTTGATAATTGTTGCAACGAGGGCATTGGCAATTTTTGAAACTAAGTAAAGGTAAACTAGAAGAGACTGGGCAGACCCAGTAGTCAGGCTACAATTTTATTTTGGACTTCGCTTTCCAACCTTTCCGTATTTTCCAAAAAGTTGTCCGCTCCGTCGGCCTCTCATACCAAAAGCTTTTTATTTTCCAAAAAGGTGTCCGTTCCGTCGGCCTCTCATACCAAAAGTTTTCTTATTACTTGATCATTGTTTGAACGAGGGCATTGACATTGTGTCCCATCCCGGATATAATCACCACAACTACAGTGGGTATCGTCTCTCCTATCGTCATGCGTGGGCATCATACATACCCAATTTTGGGGGTGACCTCTCCGAAGGGCATTCCTCTCGTGTGGGGCGACTGCTCTACATACGTCCTACTTTTGGGGATTGAATTATGGAATCATCAATTTCGTTTTTGAATAGTATTGTACTTTGAGAGAAAATTTAACTTTTTCCTAATTATTGTAGGTTGTTTTTGAGATTTTGAAATTAAAAAACATAATCTGGAATTTATTTAAATGTCCCAAAAACTCTTAAATATATATATATATATATATATATACTGTGTATATATATATGTGTGTGTATATATATATATTATGTATATATATATATACATATATACACATATATATATATATAATTTTATATATATATACATATATATATATATATATATATACTCTTAAATATATATTTGTAAATATATATACTGTGTATATATATATATATATATATACATATATATATATATATATATATACATACATATATATATATATATATATATAAATAAAATCAAAAACACATTATAAAAATATAATTGTATCACTTCGATCAGGACAATCCCGGTAGAAACTAAGAATTATCTACACAAACGGACTGAAACCTTGACGTACGTGTTAAGTATCCATAGAACATGTGTGTGCGTGTGTACGTGCGCATATGTACGTAGGAGCTACAGGGAGGGAGTGGTGTATGTGTGTACGTGTGTGTGTGTGTGTTCCATGACATTGGCGAGGGTCTACGGGCGTGGTCCCCGTCAGCCGTGTCTCGCTTGGGGCGGGAGCTTTTTATAACCTGCTCGCGTTGGTCCTTCGGCAACAAGGATGCGTTAATTTCTCTCTCTCTCTCTCTCTCTCTCTCTCTCTCTCTCTCTCTCTCCGTCTTCTTCTTCTTCCATAGTTTATTAGCAACTTATTTCGACCATTGTTAACATATCTTTATTTACCTTCAGGAACAAGGCTGCGTTAGTCTCTCTCTCTCTCTCTCTCTCTCTCTCTCTCTCTCTCGTCGTCTTCTTCTTTTTCTTCTTCTTCATCGATAGTTATTAGCTACTTATTCTTATCATTGTTATCGTATCTTTATTCTCTTTTCCTTATTTTTCATTATTATTATGACCCACTGTGACATAGTCTAGCCTTTGCATTTCATAACTGAATTACTGAATAAACTCGTCCGTTCGTTCAGATTGCCCTGGTCTTATTCCCGGGCGGGGGCTCTTGGACAGTCAATCATAGCCCCCAAATAAACGCATAGTCTCTAATAATATCACCAGTTCATATGAAGATGAATCTTAGCCCACACTTTTGCTGACTACATCTCGCTATATTAATCCATTAAATCTCTTTACCATCTCGCTATATTAATCCATTAAATCTCTTCACCCTCTTGCTATATTAATCCATTAAATTTCTTTACCATCTCGCTATATCAATCCATTAAATCTATTGACCCTCTTGCTATATTAACCCATTAAATCTCGTTACCATCTTGCTATATTGCTATATTAATCCATTAAATCTCGTTACCATCTTGCTATATTAATCCACTAAATCTCTTTACCATCTTGCTATGTTAACCCATTAAATCTCGTTACCATCTTGCTATATTAACCCATTAAATCTCGTTACCATCTTGTTATATTAATCCATTAAATCTCTTTACCATCTTGCTATATTAAACCTTTAAATCTCTTTACCATCACGCTATATTAATAATTTACATTTCGTTACCCTCGCTTAATTAATCCATTAAATCTCTTTACCATTGCGCTATATTAATCCACTAAATATCGTTACACTCTCGCTTAATTAATCCTTTGAATCCCGTTACCATCTCTCTGAATTAATTCAATTAATCCCTTTCGAACATACAGCGTAACAAACTGGTCTGAAGTCTTAATGGGAAAAGGTAATTTCAACGACTCGCTCCAACGAAGATAATGATCCATCGCTTGTGAAACCTTGAGGCGAACTGCTGTGGAAAACTTAAAGTTTTTATTTATTCATTTAATGGTAATTATGTCTTTTGTATTTAACTTGTCATATGTTCGTTCTTTTATTCATCGTTTTGAAATATGAAAATCAAGCCTATTTTCTTTTATTTTTTATTTCATTTTGAAAAACCTACTTTTTTTTTCTTTTTCGTTTGAGAAAGCCTATTTTTTTATGTATTTATAGTTTAAAAAGCCTGTTTTTTTTATAAAAAAAAAATTATCATTTTTTCCTATGGAAAATTGTTTAAAATAAATCTTCCTATTTTAAGTTTGTGCCTTATTTTTCCAAATTAAGATATAAAAAAAAAAACGACAATTTTTATCTAAATTTATATTTATTTATTTATTTATGTTCACCATTTGCCTATAATGAAGGAAACTATTCTCTTCTTTCCCCAGTTTCGAAGAAAATATACTTTTCTTTTACCATTTTGTATGAAAGCTGTACAGATTTTTTTTTTTTTTTTTTGTATATCATAATAACTTTAAGCTTTACTTGATAGTTATTTTTATGGTATAAGGAGGTAAATAACCATTAATATTGGTGGTTCTCAGTACACGGAATTCTATATTAATCATCATTTGTATGTATTGTCCGTACATTTCTATTCATTTTCAGACATGTGACGAGATTTTAAACCATATAATAAGTTGGTAGACGGTATGAATTATTTCTTTCATTGTGAATACGTAACTCTCTCTCTCTCTCTCTCTCTCTCTCTCTCTCTCTCTCATTGTAATTTGTTTCTCCTAACAAAAATACTCTCTCACTTGACATTCTGTTTCTCACTCCATAATAACTCCTCTCTCTCTCTCTCTCTCTCTCTCTCTCTCTCTCTCTCTCTCATTGTAATTTGTTTCTCCTAACAAAAATACTCTCTCACTTGACATTCTGTTTCTCACTCCATAATAACTCCTCTCTCTCTCTCTCTCTCTCTCTCTCTCTCTCATTGTAATTTGTTTCTCCTAACAAAAATACTCTCTCATTTGACATTCTGTTTCTCACTCCATACTAACTCCTCTCTCTCTCTCTCTCTCTCTCTCTCTCTCTCTCTCTCTCTCATTGTAATTTGTTTCTCCTAACAAAAATACTCTCTCATTTGACAGTCTGTTTCTCACTCCATAATAACTCCTCTCTCTCTCTCTCTCTCTCTCTCTCTCTCTCTCTCTCTCTGTCTCTCTCTCTCTCTCTCTCTCTCTCTCTCATTGTAATTTGTTTCTCCCAACAAAAATACTCTCTCATTTGACATTCTGTTTCTCACTCCATAATAACTCCTCTCTCTCTCTCTCTCTCTCTCTCTCTCTCTCTCTCTCTCTCTCATTGTAATTTGTTTCTCCTAACAAAAATACTCTCCCATTTGACATTTTGTTTCTCACTCCATAATAACTCCTATCTCTCTCTCTCTCTCTCTCTCTCTCTCTCTCTCTCTCTCATACAACACCAATCAATGCGGTAATTTCTTTGCATACAAAATGACAAATACATGGAACAGGATTCGTGTAAATGTAGTAAACAGTAACACGGTAAGCGAGTTGAAGAATAAGTTAGGCAAGATCACAAAAACTCTATAAACTATTTCGCTCTACCCAAGAGCAAATGGGGTCTCCGCAGATGGACTAAGAAGTCTTTGAGACATCCAAAATCTCTCTCTCTCTCTCTCTCTCTCTCTCTCTCTCTCTCTCTCTCTTGAAGATTCAACGTATCCATTCTTTAGTATGTACTACAATGGATCCTTCTCTCTGGTTACGGTTCATTTTCCCTTTGCCTAGACATACACCGAATAGTCTGGCCTATTCTTACACATTCTCCTCTGTCTTCATACACCTAACAGCACTGAGATTACCAAACAGTTCTTCTTCACCAAAGGGGTTAACTACTGCACTGTAATTGTCCAGTGGCTACTTTCCTCTTGGTAAGGGTAGAAGAGACTCTTTAGCTATGGTAAGCAGCTCTTCTAGGAGAAGGCCATTGTTCTCTAGTCTTGGGTAGTGCCATAGCCTCTGTACCATGGTCTTTCACTGTCTTGGGCTAGAGTTCTCTTGCTTGAGGGTACACTCAGGCACACTATTCTGTCTTATTTCTCTTACTTTTTTTTTTCAAGTTTTTATAGTTTATATGGGAAATATTTAATTTAATATTGTTACTGTTCTTAAAATATTTAATTTTCCTGGTTTCCTTTCCTCACTGAGCTATTTTCCCTGTTGGAGCCCTTGGGCTTATAGCATCCTGCTTTTCCTACTAGGGTTGTAGCTTAGCAAGTAATAATAATAATAATAATAATAATAATAATAATAATATGCGACAATAATATTCGAGAGGGTTTATGATGGATTTTTAAAAGGATTAAATACTTTTCTTATACTTCCATTCATTACCAAAATCTCCTCTTAGTTTAACCGGATAATAAAAGTATTTCTTTAATACTACATGTACTGGTTGTAATAGCCGATGTGGAAACGTCCCTGACTGGTGAACGCCAGACTAGGGTTCAAGTACCGCTCAAACTCGTTAGTTCCTTTGGTCGCTGCAACCTCACCATCCTTATGAGCTATGGATGGGGGTTTTGGGGATCCTGTAGGACCTACAGTGTAGGTCTATCTGCTGAGTCATCAGTAGCCATTGCCTGGCCCTCCTTGGTCCTAGCTTGGGTGGAGAGGGGCTTGGGTACTGATCATATGAACTGTATAGGCTTTATGGCCAGTCTCTAGGGCATTGTCCTGCTCGATAGGGCAATGCCACTGTTCCTTGCCCCTACCATTCATGAGTTGCCTTAGACCTTTAAATTCTTTTTTATATTTATGACTGTAGTTATATCTGTTCATTGGTTTATATATATATATATATATATATATATATGTATATATATATTAATATTAATTTTTACGTTTATACTTTAGAATGATTCAGATAAATATATACTTATTTTGAATGACCATCAATAACAAAAGTAATGCTAATTATGATATTAACAAAAATAACAATACTAAAATAACGATAATAGCTCATGCGCGCACTTGTCTAATACCTCAAGCCACATCGGCGTACATGGCAAGGCACTGACTCAGCCCAGATAGACGAAGCCTACACTCTCTCAACAGCTGCCCACGGGATGCCCAAATGCCCATACCAAATTAGAGCAGAGGAGAAGTAAACAGGTTTTTGGGGCACTGAAAAAAAATATGAAAACCGAAAGAAAAGAAGAGGATGTGGAGGTTTTGGCTAAAGTCTCTTTAAATGGCCATTGCAATGGGAGGAGCCTTCGCTGTTGTTGTTGTTGTTATTGCTGTTGTTGTTGTTGTTATTGCTGTTGTTGTTGTTATTGCTGTTGTTTTTGTGGCTTTTTTTAACCGGTGGAAGAGGCGGTTTTCAGATCTTGGTCTTGGTTAAGACCCTTATTTCAATCATCTTTCGTTAAACATCTGGTTTTCACCATGCTTCGATAGACTTTATTTCAGACTTGCCTCCTTAAACAACAACAACAACAACAACAACAACAACAACAAATGCTGCCGTTCCTAGTCCACTGCCGGACGAAGGCCTCAGACATGTCCTTTTTTGGGGATTCATGTCTCCTTAAATATGTTTCGTCAAATACCCTATTCTAAACATGCTTCGTTAAATATCCTATTTTAAATATGCTTCGTTGAAGATCCTATTCTAAACATGCTTCGTAAAAGACCCTAATCTAAACATTCTTCGTTAAAGATCCTATCCTAAATATGCTTTATTAAAGATCCTATTCTAAAAATGCTTTGTTAAAGAATCTATTCTAAACATGCTTCGTTAAAGATCCTATTCTAAACATGCTTCGTTAAAGATCCCATTTAAACATGCTTCGTATAACGTCTTATTCTAAATATGCTTCGTTAAAGATCCTAAGCTAAACATGCTTCATTAAAGATCCTATTCTAAACATGCTTCATCACAGATCCTATTCTAAACATGCATCGTTAAATATCCCATTTAAACATGCTTCGTTAAACGTCTTATTCTAAATATGCTTCGTTAAAGATCCTATTCTAAACATGCTTCGTTAAAGATCTTAATCTAAACATGTTTCGTTAAAGATCCCATTTAAACATGCTTCGTTAAAGATCCTATTCTAAACATACTTCGTTAAAGATCCTATTTTAAACATGGTTCGTTTAAGATCCTATTCTAAACATGCTTCGTTATAGATCCCATTTAAACATGCTTCGTTAAACATCTTATTCTAAACATGCTTTGTTAAAGATCGTATTCTAAACATGCTTTGTTAAAGATCCCATTCTAAACATGCTTTGTTAAAGATCCCATTTAAACATGCTTCGTTAAAGATCCTATTCTAAACATGCTTTCTTAAAGAGCTTGTTCAAAACATGCTTCGTTAAACATCTTATTCTAAATATGCTTTGTTAAAAATCGTATTCTAAACATGCTTTGTTAAAGATCGTATTCTAAACATGCTTTGTTAAAGATCCTATTCTAAACATGCTTCGTTAAAGATCATAATCTAAACATGCTTCGTTAAAGATACTATTCTAAACATGCTTCGTTAAAGATACTATTCTAAACATGCTTCGTTAAAGATCCTATTCTAAACATGCTTCGTTAAAGATCCCATTTAAACATGCTTCGTTAAACATCTTATTCTAAATATGCTTTGTTAAAGATCCTACTCTAAACATGCTCTTTAAAAGATCCTACTCTAGATATGCTTCGTTAAAGATCCTATTCTAAATATGCTTCGTTAAAGATTCCATTTAAACATGCTTCGTTAAAGATCCCACTCTATACATGCTTCGTTAAAGATCCTATTCTAAATATGCTTTGTTAAAAATCCTATTCTAAAAATGCTTCGTTAAAGATTCTGTTCTAAACATGCTTCGTTAAATATCCTATTTTAAATATGCTTCGTTAAAGATCCTATTCTAAACATGCTTTGTTAAAGATCCAATCCTAAACATGCTTCGTTAAAGATCCTATTCTAAACATGCTTTGTTAAGGATCCTATTCTAAACATGCTTCGTTAAAGAAACCAGTCAAGTGGAAGAAATTAAGAAAATGATGCGTAAAGGAAAAAGGAAGGAGTGATGTAAGTAAGGCAAAGAAGACGAAGGAAAATAACCAAGGAAGGAAATTACATAAGAAATATTTTGGAAATAAGGAAGGGAGAAATAGAGAGAGAAATGGGGAAGGAGGACAAACACTGGCAAAGGAAGATAAGAAAAGAAAAGAATGAAAAGGGAATTGGAAAAGAGAGGAATAAAGGATGAGAAGGGTTGAGGAATGAAAGTAGATAAGTTAATTAAGAACTCAAGGAAAAAAGATTGTAAGAGAAGGGCGAAAAAAGAAATGAAAAAAGTGGAGGAAGAAAATTAGTAATAGTAGGTGAGAATGGAGCAGTGAAGAAGAGAATGAGAGGAAATAAGGAACAACGGGTCAAAGAAAGGGAACTAGGAAAATTAGATAGGAAGAAAATGAGAAAAAAGAAAAGAGGAAACAAGGGAAATTAAGAGAAAAAGAACACCATTTGTATGTATATTGATATTCAGTTTAAAAAAGCATAGTTTTCAATTTCATATTAACAAATATATATATATATATATATATGCATGTATGTATGTATATATGTATATATATATATATATATATATATTTATATATATATATATATATTTATATATTTATATATATATATATATATATATATATATATTTAGAATATCCAGTTTTTTATACATCTCAAATTATTTTCATTTTGTTAGATATATATCATTATAAGGACGAACAGAATACGAGCTTTAACTAAAATCATTCTGAAATAAGTTGTATTATGAAGCATTCATGATACAAAATCAGGCATATCTTTGATACATTATATAATACAATCTGTCAAATATTAAACACCTTATTTACACGTATTGGTTGCTATGCAAAGCCGTCCTTCCTCGCAAGCTTCCAAAGCCTGGTCGAAGACTGAATAAAGAGCAAAGTTCACGGTTCGTGTTTACATAAAAATCTTGATGATTTCTTTGAGCCACGCCCCTATACTTCATGTCTTCCTCTCTTTCTTCTTCTTGGAAACAAGCGTTGGAGGATGGAGCTCCTGAAGGTTGGGTATTTGAAGCGTGACTTAACCGTCGGGGTTACACGATGCCCTCAAGGGAGGGGAAGTTTTGTCCTTCGGGAAGATATCCTATGAAGGGTTTCTTCAAGTTAGATCGTTATTTCCATATTGTTTGTTAAGAAAGCTTGATGTGGCAAGTAGTAGTAAATGAGCGTATTCAATAATAAAGACTGTTAAAATAGCGTTTGAGTAGCCTGAAAAGCAGTCAGTAGTAGGAAATGAAAACGCGTCTTGAGTAGCATACACTGCGTTCAGTAGTAAAAACTAAGTTCTTGCATAGCAGAGGCTGTGGACAAACAATATTAAGTAGCAAAGATATTTTTTTTCAAAAAGCAGCATCAAGTAGCAAGGAGTTAAAAAACAGCACCAAGTAGCAAAGACTTTTAAAAAAGGAGCATAAAGTAGCAAAGATTTTTCAAAAAGCAGCACCAAGTAGCAAAGAGTTTAAAAAAAAAGCAGCATCAAGTAGTAAGAACTTTTTAAAAAGCAGCACTAGGTAGCAAAGTTTTTTTTTTTTTTTTTAAAGCAGCATCAAGTAGCAAGGGCTTTTGGAAAGCAGCATTATGTAGCAAAAATATTCCAAAGAACAGCACTGAGTAGCAGTCTTTCAACTTTTGCGAAGCTCCAGAACTTGTACTGTATTGAGTAGCAAATTCTTTTTTATAGATATACAACATAATCTCCCCTATATAATGAAGAGCAAGTGTCCGGTTATATGTATACACACAGACACACCCACGCCCACACACTGGCATATATATATATATATATATGTGTGTGTATATATATATATATATATATATACTGTATTATATATATATATATATATATATACTGCATTTATATAAATATATATATATATATATATATATACATACGTATGTGTGCATTATTTATGTATGCCTATGTATGTAAAATTATATCTCAGCTACTCATAGCAGTTGCATGTCCACTAGGTACGCAATTGGTTACGTAACTCTTTTCTTCGCGAGGGACTGAAATAAGTCTCGTTATTGTAAGCCGATTAAAGGCCGATTCACACGACCCGTTTTCTTCCTGACAGGCTGGTCGTCGGTTAACCGGCGTCTAGCTTTCTTACGTAAATTCAAATGCAACTGTTCACACGACCCGTTAGGCTGACGGCGGCCCTCGGACGTCAGACGTCCGAGTCAGCTCGGCTTCCTTTCCAAGAAACCTCGTCCGGTTTGACGGACGTTAGCCATCCGTCCCAAACAACGGGTGGACGATGTTTTGTGTGAACCAGGACCTGTATAGTACCCGTTCATTTCGTGGCCTACAACCCCGAGTTTTCCTCATAGTTTAGAGTCAAAGAAATTAGTTAGTTTGTTGTTGACACCTTGTATTAGAGGTTAATTGAACTTTTTCAAGGGTATGAGGAGATGTTTGACATGGCAAATAAGATGTATAGAAATAATTTACATAAACAAAAGATATGGAAAATGTCTGGAGAGGCATTAAATAAAACAGGCGAGTTTATCATAACTCTAATATTTTTGGCATGGTGCATAAAGTATAATGAAGTCGCCTCACTTATTTCATCAACACAGTTATCAACCAACATCTTATAGTATCAAAATTATCGTATTTTACTCGGTGTTCACGTGACAGATTCTAAGTAAACAATGAAAACCGCGCGCTGGTAAACGGATACGGAACGCCTCGTGTGAATGTACAACATTTCGACGGAGGTTAGCCACCACCCAGCCTGTCGGAAAGAAAACGGCTCGTGTGAATCGGCCTTTAGTATCTATAAAAGACAGACAAGCAGACAGAGAGAGAGAGAGAGAGAGAGAGAGAGAGAGAGAGAGAGAGAGGAGAGAGAGAGAGAGAGAGAATATAGCATCGATTACTTAAAGGAAATTTTAATTTCTCCTTTAATCATTACTCCCTAGCGACGATCCTAATCCTATACTAATACTACTGACCTATATCCTACGCCTGGAGTCCTACCGCAGGACATGGTTAAGGAACCTTCTTTTGCTGGACAAAAAAGGGGAAGAGAAGGTCCGCCCTCTTACAAGGGATTAGGAACAAGGACATGATATTTTAACTACTTTCAAGAACCAGTAGACCGCTAAATTAACCTGGAGCGTAATGAATTTGGTTTATTTACATAATGCGGGTTGGTCAAAGGTTTATTGAGAGAGAGAGAGAGAGAGAGAGAGAGAGAGAGAGAGAGAGAGAGAGAGAGTTGGTATTTCATTTCTTCGACTTTATTATTTTCTGGAGCCATCCTTTCATATTCATGTATGTGAATGTACTCTCTCTCTCTCTCTCTCTCTCTCTCTCTCTCTCTCTCTCTCTCTATATATATATATATATATATATAAATGACAGATGATAATAGATGGATATTAAGAATAACAGAACGGGTCCCTAGAGATTGAATAAGAAGCAGATAAGGGAAGAGAAGACAATGGATTGACGAGCTAAGAAAATTTTCTGGTGTAGATGGGCAAGGAAAGGCCTTAAGCAGGCAGGAGTGGAAGGGCATGTCTGAGGCTTTTGTCCTGCAGTGGACTAGCTACGTCTGATGATATATATATATATATATTATATATATATATATATATATATATACACACAACAAAATAACAAATGCTGCCGTTTTTAGTCCACTGGTGGACAAGGGCCTTAGACATGTCCATTTATGTTTGCAATTTGGCCAGTTTTCATCACCACGCTGGTCACTGTGGAGCAGTGATGGTGGGGTGGGGGTGGGGGAGATCTTAGTCTGACCACTCACAGCAAACCAACATAGTATGGATGGCCCTGACTATACTCGATTTTTGTAATGAGGCGCATTTGCACTGACTTGCAGCGATGCCCTTTTAGCTCGGAAAAGTTTCCTGTTAGCTGATTGGTTAGAATGATCTTATCCAACCAATCAGCGATCAGGAAACTTTTCCGAGCTAAAAGGGCACCCCTGCGAATCGGTGAAAATCTGCCTGGCGATACACAAACCCTTTCACCACGTTTAGGTATCCCCACCTTGAAATTAATATATATATATATATATATATATATATATATATATGTATGTGTGTGTGTGTTTGTGTGTGTATGTATACACAGTATGTTCATGAAATTATTGTTTTTATTATTATTGTTATTATCATTATTATTGCAGCAATAATGATGCTGTTATTGTTATTTTCGTCGTTATGGCCATCGTTATTATTATTATTATTATTATTATTATTATTATTATTACGGTTGCTCTTACCCAGTAATGTTTTTTATCTCTAATGAAAGTCTTGAGAATAATTTCTTACAAAATAAAATTTGTCTATAACGTAGACACCTAAGCCGGTCCCAAGCCCGGATAAAAGAGAAGAGGACATAGACATAAAAACAACAAAGAAAGAATCCTGAACGTTCTAGCTCAATTAGCAATGGGTCACATTGAGACCTGAAATCCGTTAGTGTTAATGTAAACTAATTTGAGAAGTGGAAAGTTAGATAGTAATGAAGCTATAAAATATGAGAATAAATAGGAAAACAAAATACAGTTAAAAAGGTCAATAGTTTTCTGCAGTATGCCACGAACGTCCTTTTGAAGTCTTTAGATAAACGTTGGAAATCGTTATGTTCCAGTAACGTTTAAAACAGCTGTTTTGAACCGCACCTTGCGAAGGAAAGCTTAGCCTTGTGTGGGGGTAATTTTCGCATTTTTTGTACAGTTTTCCACCTGTAATAAGTCTTTGCTTTGTAAAGACACAATCATTATTGATGGTAAAGTCGTGCTTTTGTTGCGTTGTTTCAAATACGATTGTTATTATTATTATTATTATTATTATTATTATTATTATTACTTGCTAAGCTACATCCCTAGTTGGAAAAGCTGGTTGTTATAAGCCCAGGGGCTCCAACAAGGGAAATAGCTCAGTGAGGAAAGGAAACAAGGATTGATAAAATATTATAAGAGCAGTAACATCAAGTTTTTTATACACTAAAAATTTTGACAAAACAGGAGGAGAGAAATAAGATAGAATAGTGTGCACGAGTGTACTCTCAAGCAAGAAAACTCTAATCCAAGACAGTATTGTTATTCTTCTGGAAACGAAGTACAGTTGGACTCAGGAATTTCTGGCACACTTCTCTGTAAAGGAGTGAACGCTGTCACACCCTTATTGCACAGTGAGTTCCTTTTTGTAGCCCTACACACCACCTCTGCTATCTCTCCCTACGGCTTTAGGACCATAGTCAATTCTTTTTACTGCGGCAGATTTACACCGACTCGCAGAAGTACCCTTTTAGCTCGGAAAAGTTTCCTGATCGCTAATTGGTTGGACAGGATCATTCTAACCAATCAGATAGCAGGAAACCTTTCCGAGCTAAAAGGGCACCGCTGCGAGTAGCCTACAGTGCAAATGCGCCTCATTAAAAAAAATGACTATAGACTATCTGTTTGGTTAGCTCGGAAAAGTTTCCTGATCGCTAATTGGTTGGACAGGATCATTCTAACCAATCAGATAGCAGGAAACCTTTCCGAGCTAAAAGGGCACCGCTGCGAGTAGCCTACAGTGCAAATGCGCCTCATTAAAAAAAATGACTATAGACTATCTGTTTGGTTAGCTCGGAAAAGTTTCCTGATCGCTAATTGGTTGGACAGGATCATTCTAACCAATCAGATAGCAGGAAACCTTTCCGAGCTAAAAGGGCACCGCTGCGAGTAGCCTACAGTGCAAATGCGCCTCATTAAAAAAAATGACTATAGACTATCTGTTTGGTTAGCTCGGAAAAGTTTCCTGATCGCTAATTGGTTGGACAGGATCATTCTAACCAATCAGATAGCAGGAAACCTTTCCGAGCTAAAAGGGCACCGCTGCGAGTAGCCTACAGTGCAAATGCGCCTCATTAAAAAAAATGACTATAGACTATCTGTTTGGTTAGCTCGGAAAAGTTTCCTGATCGCTAATTGGTTGGACAGGATCATTCTAACCAATCAGATAGCAGGAAACCTTTCCGAGCTAAAAGGGCACCGCTGCGAGTAGCCTACAGTGCAAATGCGCCTCATTAAAAAAAATGGCTATAGACTCTCTGTTTGGTTAGCTTGGGAAAGTTTCCTGATCGCTAATTGGTTGGACAGGATCATTCTAACCAATCAGATAACAGGAAACCTTTCCGAGCTAAAAGGGCACCGCTGCGAGTAGCCTACAGTGCAAATGCGCCTCATTAAAAAAAATGGCTATAGACTCTCTGTTTGGTTAGCTTGGGAAAGTTTCCTGATCGCTAATTGGTTGGACAGGATCATTCTAACCAATCAGATAACAGGAAACCTTTCCGAGCTAAAAGGGCACCGCTGCGAGTAGCCTACAGTGCAAATGCGCCCCATTAAAAAAAATGACTATAGACTATCTGTTTGGTTAGCTCGGAAAAGTTTCCTGATCGCTAATTGGTTGGACAGGATTATTCTAACCAATCAGATAGCAGGAAACCTTTCCAAGCTAAAAGGGCACCGCTGCGAGTGGCCTACAGTGCAAATGCGCCTCATTAAAAAAAATGACTATAGACTACCTGTTTGGTTACTCTCCGCATAGTAAGCGTGTGACAGGGTGTATTTGCTCAGAGTTATGTGTACCAAGTGTGTATTTATAGTATTGTTTTACAGAGAGGGTTAAGAAGGCCGGTGCAGAATAGACAACTTAATATGTGTCTGGCGGAAATGAAGTGCAGAATTGTATTGATAAATCTCTTAGGTACACTGTTAAATATTTGCCGTACAAAAACTGTAAAAATCCTGGAATAAATGTTGCCAGAAATTTACCGTTTTAAAAACGGATATATTGACGTGCAGGAGTGATATTACGGTCACCAATCAGTAAAAGATAATGACAAAGTAGGGTAACAAAATACGGTTCCTGTATTTTACTGAAATACGTCTGAGAACAATATATTTTTCCGCGATTAATATTACGGTTTTTTAATAATAGTGTAGTTTAAAGAAAAGAAACTGGCTTTGAACAGAACATAGAGTAGTTTTTAATGGAGAAGACATCGGGAATTAAGAAAACAACAATCAAACTGCCAAAATAAACTGATATATGTTCGTCAAACTAAGAAATAAAGAAATTAAACGAACTATCAAGTATACTTTTATCCCCGAGAAGGTATTATTGAACCAGGAAGACTTAAGGGATTTTGACCGTTTGATTGACTGATTGACAGACATTCTTAGCAGGAAGCACTCTGTTGTAATTTTTAAATCGACGTCACCTAAGATTTTGTTAATATTTCACTAAATTACTACCAAACACCAAATTAGTCCGTAGGGGTTTTTATATTAATAATGTGAGGTGAAGTAGATTAATTATACGTTCATTAATATATTTTCACCTGAGCCTTAATATCCATTTCTTAAATTTTTCATCTACACGATGCAAAGGATGACAGCCATGTGCTGACAGGATCCACGAATTGCAAATTTGTGAAGACCCTTTACTCTAAAAACTCCAAATGAAATTAACCTTTTAGTACAATAAAGCATTTGTTCACAAGAATGATTGACGTCAATGACCTATGATGTCAGAGTGCCAGAAAACCTTCTATCAATCAATCAGTCAAATGACAAGACTGAATAGAATTGAAAGCATTATTGTGCTTAGGTTTGACATATGTATACTGTGAAATGAATACAAATTACCCTTATAGATATTTCTCTTCTTATTCTCAACTGGTTGGGCAGCTCCAAAGGTCTATATCAGGCTGGATATGGTAACGTCCCTGACTGGTGAACACCAGAATGGGGTTCAAGTCCCGCTCAAAATCGTTAGTTCCTTTGGTCGATGCAACCTCACCATCCTTGTGAGCTGAAGATGGGGGATTTGGGGGAGTCTCTAGGTCTATCTGCTGAGTCATCAGCAGCCATGGCCTGGCCCTCCTTGGTCCTAGCTTGGGTGGAGAGTGGGCTTGGGCGCTGATCATATGTATTTGGTGGAGTTTCTAGGTCTATCTGCTGAGTCATCAGCAGCCATTGCCTGGCCCTCCTTGGTCTTAGCTTTGGTTGGAAGGGGCTTGGGCGCTGATCATATGTACTGTATATATGGTCAGTCTCAGGGCATTGTCCTACTCGATAGGGCAATGTCACTGTCCCTTCCCCCTGCCGTTCATGAGTGGCCTTTAAGCCTTTAAACACCTTACTGCAATAACCTAAGACCAGCTTAATTCAGACTAGCCACCTCGTTTTCCTTTTATATTAATCAAATGTTTTTAAATGATGCTTTGGGAAACTAGCTTTCTCTCTCGCTTATTTGAATTAAGATAGCGTTTTAGATTCATTTAAGAAGGCGTTTTAGATTCTTTTAAATTGACGTGATGTTATATTTTAGAAGAAAAATGTCATTGCAAATCCAGGTAATAAAACGGTCTCGCATTCATGATATATATAATAAAAAGACGTAAGATAAAGACAGTCTTGTCAAAAGCCAGGTAATAATACTTTATTAAAATGTTATTTTACATCTAAAGGTTATTCGAATGACTTTTGATGAATAATTTAGCTTAAAAAAGGAAATCAATATATAAATTTAATATAATTTTATTGATATTTTTATTTATCTTTTCGGTAATATTTTCCATGAAAATAGCTATGTTATTTTCGCAATGGGCCTTGATATTACCTTATAAAAACATTAAATAATATTTTCAATTAAAGATTCATAATATTCACCTCCAAAATGTGCATGGGAATTATGGCAGCAATCATAAGTTATTCGTCTTATTTATTTATTTTTGTATCTATTTATTAATTTATTTGTTTGTTGTTGTGTATTCATTTATTACATTATTTACCTGTTATTTTTTTTCATTGCTGTTGATGCTGATACAAAACTGTATTTATTATTATTATTATAATAATAATAATAATAATAATAATAATAATAATAATAATAATAATAATAATAATAATAATAATAATAATAATAATAATAACAATAATAATAATAATAATAATAATAATAATAATAATAATAATAATAATAGTGAAATAAATTAATATGGCTGTTGAACTTAGCTGAATTTTACCACGTTTTCTTTGTTTTAAGAGCAACGAGACACTAATTACTAATAAAACTTTGATTTTCTATAATGTAATTTATAATAATTTTATACATAAGATATCACAACGTTGAGCATAATTCATAATACGGAATAAATATACACATATATATGTATATGTATATATATATATACATGTATATATATATATATATATATTTATATATATACTGTATATATGTATTTTATATATATATATATATATATATATATATATATATATATATATATATATATATATATATATACTGTATATATGTATTATATATATGTGTATATATATATATATATATATATATATATATATATATGTATATATATATATACATACTGTAATAGCAAAAGCCAGTAGGAAATAATTAAATGCTTCAGTACCAAGCGCTTTCGTGCATTTTAATACACTTCTTATGGGTACAGTAAAAAGTGAGATACAGTTTTTATTGTCCCCTGAAGAAGTGTAATAAAATGCACGAAAGCGCTTGGTACTGAAGCATTTTATCATTTACCACTGACTTTTGCTGTATATCAAGTCACGTGATCCTTGTGACAGTAAAACATATGTGTGTATATATATATATATATATATATATATATATATATATATATATATATATATATATATATATATATATATAAATGTATGTATGTATGTATGTATATTTATATATATATTTATACACACATATATATGTATATACACACAAATATATATATACATAAATACATACATACACACACACACACACATATATATATATATATATATATATATATATATATATATATACACACACACAGAAGTCCTTGTCATATGTACCGTAATTGATATATTTTTTATCTTATCCCTTTTCTTAGCTTCGACAACATTTCTCTTTATTCTTTATTTTCATTGCTGATTTTGTATATCAGAACTTTACGGACGTAATTTCATTCTTTTTATTCATATTTTCGCTTGCTCTTTTCTATTTCTTCTATTTCGGTCTTTTGTTCCTTATTCCGATTTCGTCTTAATATGATCAATAACTACATCTGCTAGGACTCTCTCTCTCTCTCTCTCTCTCTCTCTCTCTCTCTCTCTCTCTCTCTCTCTCTCTCTAATTTTGTCAGCGCTGAAAAGGTACTGAATATTTCTAACCCCTTTTTAACTTTGAAATAACTGTTACCTTTTTAGGTTGTTATGGCAAAGAAATTAAATTTAATTAAAAAAAAAAGCTACAGAAATAAATACTTGGTGCATTTGTATTTCAGAAATATAAGCCAGCTAAGAATGTAAATTAATATATAGAAATACATAATTGTCCTTTGTAAATATATTCCATAATATAAATATTGTTGAAGTTTTTGTATTTTATATAGGAGATATTTATTTTAATGTTGTTGCTATTCTTAAAATATTTTATTTTCCCTTGTTTCCTTTCCTCACTGGGCTATTTTTCACTGTTGGAGGCCTTTGGCTTATAGCATCCTGCTTTGTTAACTAGGATTGTAGCTTAGCAAGTAGTAATAATAATAATGATAATAATAATAATAATAATCAAAAGGGAATACATACACTATCATGCTGAAAGTGCTAATGTGTCTTTGTTTGCACGATTGAAAACAATCACTAATTATTGTAATTCCTACTCAAAGCTTGACCGAAGGAACAATGTGTTTGCAACAAGAACAAGGACAAGACAAGGACACACCAAATAACTTTCAACCGAGCACTCCATCGAGGTCTCGGGTTATTTCAATGCTCAATTAACATCAGTTCACCCTCACTGATATCCTGTCATTCTCGTGGCTATTTTGAGAGTATTCTCATAGATCTCAAGCAGCTGGGGGGGAGGGGGATAGGGGAAGAGAGGGGGGGGGGAGGCGGGCTAGGGGAAGAGGGGTGTGGGGGGGGGGGGGGGGCTAGGGGAAGAGGGGGTGGGGGTTCTTGGGGAAAGAGCATTGGGTGTGTCTGTTCGTCTTAAAATTGTGGTTGTTGGGGTCATTTCGATTACGCATAATAACGATGCCATTTCTGGCTATATTTTGATAAATGGGTGGTTAGAGGCTATGCTTGGGTGGGTGTGGGCGTTCCATTTAGGCGTAATGCTGAGTCATGACGAAGGAAAAATTGAGGAATTTGAGAGTTTCCTCATTAGCCGATTATTAGGAGTCTTGGATGCTATGTATCGCAGGGGGAGGTTGACCCCGACGGGGAAAAAATGGGTGGGCTGGGGAGTCCCTGGGAAGAGAGGGCGCCCTTCGGTGCGTTATATACCGCAGGGATCGTCGGAACATCGTCAGACAGCTCCCTTCAGTCGGGTGGGTCTCTTAGAAGGATTTCTCTGTGGAAACATGAACGCTTTTGTGAGTATGAGTTGAATTGAGTTCTTCAACTTTTTCAATTTTTTTTTTTTTTTGTGCTATTGAAGGTTTTCATAAATTTTATTTATATATATTTTTCCTCTATTATTTCGTAGCTTTTATTGTTTTCAAAAGTTAAAAGAAATATTTTTCACCGTTTTAATTTTTTTTCATCGTTTTCACAAATGTTATTTCAATATTTTTTTTTCGCTTTGTTGTAGATTTTGTTGTTTTCAGAAGTTGAAATTTTTTTTTTTTATTTGCTTGTGATTCTTATAATCTGCTTCAATGATATTTTTAGACATTTTTGATGGAGATAGGTTTCAGTATATTTGTTAATCTTTTCTTTATTACTCAGCTGTATAGATGTGGTCTACTCCTCTATGTACACATTATCTTGATAATTTTAACATCATCAGTAATCACCCTTGAATTTATCTCCATCTATCTTTATATATATGTGTATATATATATATATATATATATATATATATATATATATATATATATATATATATATGTATATATATACATGCATATATATATGTATATATGAATATATATATATATATATATATATATATACATATATATATATATATGTATATATATATATATATATATATATATATATATATATATATATGCTTTTCCATGCGTCCTTTATTTGTAAGTCATTATTTTGCCCTGATTTTGTTTTGTTGAAATAAATAATTTCTGTATAAAAGGTTGGTTATGATTTTAAACATCGTGGTTTAATAAGAATCCTTTAATTATTAAATATCTCTCTTAAAGTTCTGAAAATCAATGATGTGGAATTCAATAATATTTTACTGTATCTCCCATAGTAGAGAAACACGTTTTTTTTTTTTTTTAATGAATTAACCGTAAATAATTACCGAAGTAGTGCGTATGATCTTATTGGTACTTCATTCACACCATAGCCACTGAACTGGAAAATTTATTAAATTTAAGATAGTAGCTTATTATCACCAAATATGTTATCAGAATAACACCAGCTTAAGAGTGATATTTTATAATTTAAAAGAAATACATTTATGATCAGATCAGTAATAAAATATCTAGATAGATATAACTTAGCAAAATTAAAGAAATACAATAGCATACTGTATCTCCTATAGTAGAGAGACACTGTGTTTTTTAAATGAATTAACCGTAAATACTTACCAGAGTACTGTAGTTCGTATTATCTTTTAGGTGTTTCATTCACACCATAGCCAATAAGCTGGAAAATTTAGTGAATTCCAGATAGCAGTTTAGTATTTCCAGATGGGTTATCAGATTAGCAGCAGCTTAAGAGTGATATTTTATATTTTAAAAGGAATACATTGATGATTAGATCAATAATAAAATAGGTAGATAAGTGGTTCCCAACCTTTTTTCTGTCATTTCCCCCCCTGCACCCAGTTCAACCATCCAGATTTCCCCCTTCATGCCCCGCCCAGCCCTCATGCCCACTCGCCTGCCTCAGAAATGGGCATGACACTCCAATTCTCCCCTTGAATATCATGTTTGTGAGAACTGATATGATCATATCACAATTGAATGGCTAACAACAAATTGCCGCACGTACTATGAGGACATTTTCCGCTTGTTTTGGTTAGTAGGTAGTGTAATTATTTCCCCCCTGGAAGCTTCAAATTTCCCCCCAGGGGGAAATTTCCCCCAGGTTGGGAACCACTGAGGTAGATAGAAATAACTTAGCAAAATTGAAGAAATTACAATAGCTTATTGCCAACAATGTGGAACTATTCACGGTTCTTGAAATAGACAGAGCCTCTGTAATTATAGGTTGAGTGAAAATCAAGATACAGGCAATTGCTTCGGGATGATGATTGATTATATAGTTGGTAGGGTTTATGAAGGACTGCCAGTTAAGTATAGCTCATGTAGGAGTTTCTGGCTAAATTGTCTAAAGAGATGGTGCTTGTGGTCTGGAACAAGATATTATTGAAGTAGTTGGGGAGCTTGGTGAGGCGTGCCTTAAGAGAAAGGATGGAAAGTAAAGGGTAGAAGGTACTTTAATAATCCTTTTAAATGGTCATGTTGGAGTTTCTGGCTAAATTGTCTAAAGAGATAGTGCTTGTGGTTTGGAACAATATATTATTGAAGTAGTTTGCTTGGTGAGACGTGCCATAAGAGAAAGGATGGGAAGTAATGGACAGACAGTACTTTATTAATCCTTTGATTATATACTTGATAGTGTTTATGAAAGACTGTCAGCTAAGTATAGCTCATGTAGGAGTCTCTGGCTAAATTGTCTAAAGAGATTGTGCTTGTGGTTTGGAACAAGATATTATTGAAGTAGTTTGCTTGGTGAGACGTGCCTTAAGAGAACAGATGGGAAGTAAAGAGTAGAAGGTACTTTAATAATCCTTTTAAATGGTCATGTAGGAGTTTCTGGCTAAATTGTCTAAAGAGATAGTGCTTGTGGTTTGGAACAAGATATTATTGAAGTAGTTTGCTTGGTGAGACGTGCCTTAAGAGAACAGATGGGAAGTAAAGAGTAGAAGGTACTTTAATAATCCTTTTAAATGGTCATGTAGGAGTTTCTGGCTAAATTGTCTAAAGAGATAGTGCTTGTGGTTTGGAACAAGATATTATTGAAGTAGTTTGCTTGGTGAGACGTGCCTTAAGAGAACAGATGGGAAGTAAAGAGTAGAAGGTACTTTAATAATCCTTTTAAATGGTCATGTAGGAGTTTCTGGCTAAATTGTCTAAAGAGATAGTGCTTGTGGTTTGGAACAAGATATTATTGAAGTAGTTTGCTTGGTGAGACGTGCCTTAAGAGAACAGATGGGAAGTAAAGAGTAGAAGGTACTTTAATAATCCTTTTAAATGGTCATGTAGGAGTTTCTGGCTAAATTGTCTAAAGAGATAGTGCTTGTGGTTTGGAACAAGATATTATTGAAGTAGTTTGCTTGGTGAGACGTGCCTTAAGAGAACAGATGGGAAGTAAAGAGTAGAAGGTACTTTAATAATCCTTTTAAATGGTCATGTAGGAGTTTCTGGCTAAATTGTCTAAAGAGATAGTGCTTGTGGTTTGGAACAAGATATTATTGAAGTAGTTTGCTTGGTGAGACGTGCCTTAAGAGAACAGATGGGAAGTAAAGAGTAGAAGGTACTTTAATAATCCTTTTAAATGGTCATGTAGGAGTTTCTGGCTAAATTGTCTAAAGAGATAGTGCTTGTGGTTTGGAACAAGATATTATTGAAGTAGTTTGCTTGGTGAGACGTGCCTTAAGAGAACAGATGGGAAGTAAAGAGTAGAAGGTACTTTAATAATCCTTTTAAATGGTCATGTAGGAGTTTCTGGCTAAATTGTCTAAAGAGATAGTGCTTGTGGTTTGGAACAAGATATTATTGAAGTAGTTTGCTTGGTGAGACGTGCCTTAAGAGAACAGATGGGAAGTAAAGAGTAGAAGGTACTTTAATAATCCTTTTAAATGGTCATGTAGGAGTTTCTGGCTAAATTGTCTAAAGAGATAGTGCTTGTGGTTTGGAACAAGATATTATTGAAGTAGTTTGCTTGGTGAGACGTGCCTTAAGAGAACAGATGGGAAGTAAAGAGTAGAAGGTACTTTAATAATCCTTTTAAATGGTCATGTAGGAGTTTCTGGCTAAATTGTCTAAAGAGATAGTGCTTGTGGTTTGGAACAAGATATTATTGAAGTAGTTTGCTTGGTGAGACGTGCCTTAAGAGAACAGATGGGAAGTAAAGAGTAGAAGGTACTTTAATAATCCTTTTAAATGGTCATGTAGGAGTTTCTGGCTAAATTGTCTAAAGAGATAGTGCTTGTGGTTTGGAACAAGATATTATTGAAGTAGTTTGCTTGGTGAGACGTGCCTTAAGAGAACAGATGGGAAGTAAAGAGTAGAAGGTACTTTAATAATCCTTTTAAATGGTCATGTAGGAGTTTCTGGCTAAATTGTCTAAAGAGATAGTGCTTGTGGTTTGGAACAAGATATTATTGAAGTAGTTTGCTTGGTGAGACGTGCCTTAAGAGAACAGATGGGAAGTAAAGAGTAGAAGGTACTTTAATAATCCTTTTAAATGGTCATGTAGGAGTTTCTGGCTAAATTGTCTAAAGAGATAGTGCTTGTGGTTTGGAACAAGATATTATTGAAGTAGTTTGCTTGGTGAGACGTGCCTTAAGAGAACAGATGGGAAGTAAAGAGTAGAAGGTACTTTAATAATCCTTTTAAATGGTCATGTAGGAGTTTCTGGCTAAATTGTCTAAAGAGATAGTGCTTGTGGTTTGGAACAAGATATTATTGAAGTAGTTTGCTTGGTGAGACGTGCCTTAAGAGAACAGATGGGAAGTAAAGAGTAGAAGGTACTTTAATAATCCTTTTAAATGGTCATGTAGGAGTTTCTGGCTAAATTGTCTAAAGAGATAGTGCTTGTGGTTTGGAACAAGATATTATTGAAGTAGTTTGCTTGGTGAGACGTGCCTTAAGAGAACAGATGGGAAGTAAAGAGTAGAAGGTACTTTAATAATCCTTTTAAATGGTCATGTAGGAGTTTCTGGCTAAATTGTCTAAAGAGATAGTGCTTGTGGTTTGGAACAAGATATTATTGAAGTAGTTTGCTTGGTGAGACGTGCCTTAAGAGAACAGATGGGAAGTAAAGAGTAGAAGGTACTTTAATAATCCTTTTAAATGGTCATGTAGGAGTTTCTGGCTAAATTGTCTAAAGAGATAGTGCTTGTGGTTTGGAACAAGATATTATTGAAGTAGTTTGCTTGGTGAGACGTGCCTTAAGAGAACAGATGGGAAGTAAAGAGTAGAAGGTACTTTAATAATCCTTTTAAATGGTCATGTAGGAGTTTCTGGCTAAATTGTCTAAAGAGATAGTGCTTGTGGTTTGGAACAAGATATTATTGAAGTAGTTTGCTTGGTGAGACGTGCCTTAAGAGAACAGATGGGAAGTAAAGAGTAGAAGGTACTTTAATAATCCTTTTAAATGGTCATGTAGGAGTTTCTGGCTAAATTGTCTAAAGAGATAGTGCTTGTGGTTTGGAACAAGATATTATTGAAGTAGTTTGCTTGGTGAGACGTGCCTTAAGAGAACAGATGGGAAGTAAAGAGTAGAAGGTACTTTAATAATCCTTTTAAATGGTCATGTAGGAGTTTCTGGCTAAATTGTCTAAAGAGATAGTGCTTGTGGTTTGGAACAAGATATTATTGAAGTAGTTTGCTTGGTGAGACGTGCCTTAAGAGAACAGATGGGAAGTAAAGAGTAGAAGGTACTTTAATAATCCTTTTAAATGGTCATGTAGGAGTTTCTGGCTAAATTGTCTAAAGAGATAGTGCTTGTGGTTTGGAACAAGATATTATTGAAGTAGTTTGCTTGGTGAGACGTGCCTTAAGAGAACAGATGGGAAGTAAAGAGTAGAAGGTACTTTAATAATCCTTTTAAATGGTCATGTAGGAGTTTCTGGCTAAATTGTCTAAAGAGATAGTGCTTGTGGTTTGGAACAAGATATTATTGAAGTAGTTTGCTTGGTGAGACGTGCCTTAAGAGAACAGATGGGAAGTAAAGAGTAGAAGGTACTTTAATAATCCTTTTAAATGGTCATGTAGGAGTTTCTGGCTAAATTGTCTAAAGAGATAGTGCTTGTGGTTTGGAACAAGATATTATTGAAGTAGTTTGCTTGGTGAGACGTGCCTTAAGAGAACAGATGGGAAGTAAAGAGTAGAAGGTACTTTAATAATCCTTTTAAATGGTCATGTAGGAGTTTCTGGCTAAATTGTCTAAAGAGATAGTGCTTGTGGTTTGGAACAAGATATTATTGAAGTAGTTTGCTTGGTGAGACGTGCCTTAAGAGAACAGATGGGAAGTAAAGAGTAGAAGGTACTTTAATAATCCTTTTAAATGGTCATGTAGGAGTTTCTGGCTAAATTGTCTAAAGAGATAGTGCTTGTGGTTTGGAACAAGATATTATTGAAGTAGTTTGCTTGGTGAGACGTGCCTTAAGAGAACAGATGGGAAGTAAAGAGTAGAAGGTACTTTAATAATCCTTTTAAATGGTCATGTAGGAGTTTCTGGCTAAATTGTCTAAAGAGATAGTGCTTGTGGTTTGGAACAAGATATTATTGAAGTAGTTTGCTTGGTGAGACGTGCCTTAAGAGAACAGATGGGAAGTAAAGAGTAGAAGGTACTTTAATAATCCTTTTAAATGGTCATGTAGGAGTTTCTGGCTAAATTGTCTAAAGAGATAGTGCTTGTGGTTTGGAACAAGATATTATTGAAGTAGTTTGCTTGGTGAGACGTGCCTTAAGAGAACAGATGGGAAGTAAAGAGTAGAAGGTACTTTAATAATCCTTTTAAATGGTCATGTAGGAGTTTCTGGCTAAATTGTCTAAAGAGATAGTGCTTGTGGTTTGGAACAAGATATTATTGAAGTAGTTTGCTTGGTGAGACGTGCCTTAAGAGAACAGATGGGAAGTAAAGAGTAGAAGGTACTTTAATAATCCTTTTAAATGGTCATGTAGGAGTTTCTGGCTAAATTGTCTAAAGAGATAGTGCTTGTGGTTTGGAACAAGATATTATTGAAGTAGTTTGCTTGGTGAGACGTGCCTTAAGAGAACAGATGGGAAGTAAAGAGTAGAAGGTACTTTAATAATCCTTTTAAATGGTCATGTAGGAGTTTCTGGCTAAATTGTCTAAAGAGATAGTGCTTGTGGTTTGGAACAAGATATTATTGAAGTAGTTTGCTTGGTGAGACGTGCCTTAAGAGAACAGATGGGAAGTAAAGAGTAGAAGGTACTTTAATAATCCTTTTAAATGGTCATGTAGGAGTTTCTGGCTAAATTGTCTAAAGAGATAGTGCTTGTGGTTTGGAACAAGATATTATTGAAGTAGTTTGCTTGGTGAGACGTGCCTTAAGAGAACAGATGGGAAGTAAAGAGTAGAAGGTACTTTAATAATCCTTTTAAATGGTCATGTAGGAGTTTCTGGCTAAATTGTCTAAAGAGATAGTGCTTGTGGTTTGGAACAAGATATTATTGAAGTAGTTTGCTTGGTGAGACGTGCCTTAAGAGAACAGATGGGAAGTAAAGAGTAGAAGGTACTTTAATAATCCTTTTAAATGGTCATGTAGGAGTTTCTGGCTAAATTGTCTAAAGAGATAGTGCTTGTGGTTTGGAACAAGATATTATTGAAGTAGTTTGCTTGGTGAGACGTGCCTTAAGAGAACAGATGGGAAGTAAAGAGTAGAAGGTACTTTAATAATCCTTTTAAATGGTCATGTAGGAGTTTCTGGCTAAATTGTCTAAAGAGATAGTGCTTGTGGTTTGGAACAAGATATTATTGAAGTAGTTTGCTTGGTGAGACGTGCCTTAAGAGAACAGATGGGAAGTAAAGAGTAGAAGGTACTTTAATAATCCTTTTAAATGGTCATGTAGGAGTTTCTGGCTAAATTGTCTAAAGAGATAGTGCTTGTGGTTTGGAACAAGATATTATTGAAGTAGTTTGCTTGGTGAGACGTGCCTTAAGAGAACAGATGGGAAGTAAAGAGTAGAAGGTACTTTAATAATCCTTTTAAATGGTCATGTAGGAGTTTCTGGCTAAATTGTCTAAAGAGATAGTGCTTGTGGTTTGGAACAAGATATTATTGAAGTAGTTTGCTTGGTGAGACGTGCCTTAAGAGAACAGATGGGAAGTAAAGAGTAGAAGGTACTTTAATAATCCTTTTAAATGGTCATGTAGGAGTTTCTGGCTAAATTGTCTAAAGAGATAGTGCTTGTGGTTTGGAACAAGATATTATTGAAGTAGTTTGCTTGGTGAGACGTGCCTTAAGAGAACAGATGGGAAGTAAAGAGTAGAAGGTACTTTAATAATCCTTTTAAATGGTCATGTAGGAGTTTCTGGCTAAATTGTCTAAAGAGATAGTGCTTGTGGTTTGGAACAAGATATTATTGAAGTAGTTTGCTTGGTGAGACGTGCCTTAAGAGAACAGATGGGAAGTAAAGAGTAGAAGGTACTTTAATAATCCTTTTAAATGGTCATGTAGGAGTTTCTGGCTAAATTGTCTAAAGAGATAGTGCTTGTGGTTTGGAACAAGATATTATTGAAGTAGTTTGCTTGGTGAGACGTGCCTTAAGAGAACAGATGGGAAGTAAAGAGTAGAAGGTACTTTAATAATCCTTTTAAATGGTCATGTAGGAGTTTCTGGCTAAATTGTCTAAAGAGATAGTGCTTGTGGTTTGGAACAAGATATTATTGAAGTAGTTTGCTTGGTGAGGAGTGCCTTAAGAGAAAGGATGGGAAGTAATGGACAGAAAGTACTTTATTAATCCTTTGATTATATACTTGATAGTGTTTATGAAGGACTTTCAGCTAAGTATAGCTCATGTAGGAGTTTCTGGCTAAATTGTCTAAAGAGATAGTGCTTGTGGTTTGGAACAATATATTATTGAAGTAGTTTGCTTGGTGAGGAGTGCCTTAAGAGAAAGGATGGGAAGTAATGGACAGAAAGTACTTTATTAATCCTTTGATTATATACTTGATAGTGTTTATGAAGGACTTTCAGCTAAGTATAGCTCATGTAGGAGTTTCTGGCTAAATTGTCTAAAGAGATAGTGCTTGTGGTTTGGAACAAGATATTATTGAAGTGGTTGGGGAGCTTGGTGAGGCGTGCCTTAAGAGAACGTATGGGAAGTAAAGGGTAGAACAAAGTACTTCAATAATCCTTTTAAATGTAAATATTCTTTTACTAAAGTGTAAGAATCCACAGACAAGATTATAGGAAGTTTTTCTAGTCTCGAGTGTATTATTCCTAAGGGCATATTTAAATGAATTTTTTGTTTCGTCTTTTAAAGAAAATTCTTTGTAATAATTCAAACAGAGGCACAGATACTCTTCAGTGAGTTAAATCCATGTAATTTTCTGATTTGTGATAACTTTTGTTAAAGTTTTTATAGTTTGTATAGGAAATATTTATTGTAATGTTACTGTTCTTACAATATTTTATTTTTCCTTATTTTCTTTCGAAAACTGGGCTATTTTCCCTGTTGGAGCCCCTGGGCTTATAGCATCCTGCTTTTCCAACTAGGGTTGTAGCTTAGAAACTAATAATAATAATAATGATAATAATAATAACTGTATTTTATAGCGGTCAGTTCCTATAGTTAGAACCTTGAAGAAACTTAGATCAGCAGAGGTGCTTAAATATTTACTAGCCTTCATTTTAAATAACAGTTCATTTATTGTCAGTGTCCCAGAAAGAAACAATCATTTGTTTACTCTGACTGACAGAAGGATTGAAACAATTCTAAATTTATCTTGTTTTTATCGATTATATTTTCATCCCATCAACAGCGTGTCTTGAGCCTTTTGGCAGTGGTGGCAGCTGTGTACTGCTCCAGTAGCCCTGACCCGATCCTGACGACCCATGGTGTAACTGGGCATAACTTCAATCCTCTTGGTATCCATAAGTTTCCTCTTGCTCCCATCCACCATGCTCCAGCAGTATCTGTTGCTCACCATGCTCCAGCATTATCTGTTGCTCACCATGCTCCAGCATTATCTGTTGCTCACCATGCTCCGGCAGTAGCTGTTGCTCACCATGCTCCAGTAGTAGCTGTTTCTCATCATGCTCCTGTTACTGTCTCTCATTCTGCTCCTGTAGCTGTCAGCCACCACGCAGGTATTCCTACACTGGCTGTCAGGCATCACGGATCTCCAGCTGTTGCTGTCTCTCATCCTGTTGCCCATCATGCCGTTGCTCCAGTTGTTGTGTCAGATCACCACCACGCACCTACTGTATCTGTTTCTCATGCCCCAGTGACCCACGTCAAGTCCGGAGGCTACATTGGCCACAGCGCTCCTGCCAAATCCCAGTACCACTCCCAGGATGAATTGGGTCAGTATGCCTTCGGTTACAACGCCGGCACTTCCACCCGCGACGAGTCCAGGGATGCTTACGGAAACGTCAGAGGGTCCTACAGTTACGTGGATCCCTACGGTAAACTCCAGACCCAGCACTACGTAGCTGATGGTAATGGCTTCCGCGTTAAGGGTACCAACTTACCTGTACATGTCAACGACGCAACTCTGTACCGCCACAAACGCTCTTATGCCACTTTTCCCGCCTCTACTGGACCCTTGGTCACTGTTGATCATGTTGGTCCCATAGTGCATAGCCACACTCCTGTTGTACATAGAGTGTCCCATGTTGTACAAAAACCTACTCATGTTGTCCACAAGATTGCACCAGTGGTCCACAAGGTGGCTCCAGTTGTCCACAAGATTGCCCCAGTTGTCCACAAGGTGGCTCCAGTTGTCCACAAGGTGGCTCCAGTTGTCCACAATGTAGCACCAGTATATGGAGTTGCTCCCGTTGTCCATGGCGTGGCTGCTCCAGTAGCTGTTAGCCATGCTGGCATTTTGCCCTATGGATTTCCATATCACAGAAGTGCATATGGCAGCTATGGACATCCCATCATCCCTCACCATCCTTACTAGAAGTGGACTGATTCCGAATCTCCTATGATCTGCGCGTATTTTTTTCATTAAAAATAATAAAAATTTAGAGGATAGATGTAAAATTGTAATTAAAGAAATATAGTTGTATTTTCTATAATGTATCTTTAATTTGACCCTCGATTCGTCTCTTTTGAAGGTATCATGGATGAATTGTGATTACATGAAATCCAATGTAAAAGTCTGGATGTGTAGAATGGTTACTAAACATTGCCTTGTAAAATACCAAAATATCAGTCACACAAGGTTTGAAAAAAGAAGTGTCCTATCTCATTGAATTAAGCAGCCTGAGTAACTGGTTGTATATGCTAAAAAGAAAGTGATAGAAATTAAATGATAATGTTTTAACTCAGATTGACTGTAGTAATCGTTGTAGTAGCATTACTATTGGAATTGAATTTCTTTTCAAACTGACATTTTCGCTAGATCAGGGACTTAAGGATGACAGAAGACAAAGAAATTTAGGTCTAGTATGCTCCATTGATACATGCTAGATGTAATAAGCCTTTATACAAATTGCAAGCTAAAAGATGTTTTTATTCATTAACTCATAAAGTTAAGGTAACATTTAAAATCGTCAGGTAGACTGAGCAAAAGTACGAGCCTGATTTTGAACAGGCTGTCATTTTGGCACTCTATTTGGGGCCATTGTTTTTCTTTAAGTTTTGCTGCAATAAAGTCATTATCTAATAAATGAACAGATTGTAATAAACAGGGACCAGAACATCACCCTGTTTTACTCCTATTTCTTGGCAAGAATGATGATTCTAAGCTGTCAATACTGATTTTTGCTTTTACATTGAAATCAGATATATGAAGTATTTTGAGAAATTCGCTATGAGCTCCATATTTTGCGAATATCATCCAGAGGACTATTGGGGTACCTGATATGGTCAACTGAGACGATGCATAAGTCTGTTGATAATCTCTGTATTTCTCCTATTTTCAACTCAAGCTAAAAATCATGTCACTGATCCTTCTTTCTCTTCTAAACCTAGACTTGATGTCTGGTAGCACAGATTAAGGTAAATGTTCAGCTAAGTGCAAGAACATAACTATAGCTAGTACTTTACTCGCTGCAAATAGAATAACGTTACCTTGGCTGTTGTTGCAGTTGCTTGTTCTTATAGATAGGAATTAATGTGGAGTCTATCTAGAAATTTGATATTTGTTGTCACCTGTATAGGGTGCAAATGATCTTGTGCAGCTGCTTTTTTTAGAGAGTAGTGTATGCTAGAAAATTTCACCCGAAATGCTGCCACGACTGCAACTTTTGCCTTCTTTAATTTTTTTATTACTCTCAGAACTTTGTGCAAATCTGAATGCTTGTAGAGGTTTTTGCTCTTACGGCCTGCCTTAGCGCAATAGCTTGTGGCCTGCTTTTTCAGTGTAGGTCGTTCTGTTGCCTGCCTGCCTGCTTATGAGTGTTAAGTTAGGCAGAACATCAATAATCTCACAATGGTTTGGTGTAGCATGGAAATGTTCATCCTGGTAGTTTAGAATCTTAATTTGTTCTTTAAGGATGGTTGTGACGCCATCAAGTATCCTGACTAGAGTCGTTGTGTTGTTTTTAAGCCCATTAAGGAATTTGATAACATTATAAACCTTGCATGTAGTTTTGGTCAGCAAAAGATTGAATCTCTGTAGCTTTTCTACCCACCAGGAGATCTGCTGCATATGAATTTGACTTTGTGCTAACAACCTCAGGTCCTTCCATCTTTTGGCCAGTGTAGAAGAGGTGGGGTCGGTTGTTGTTTCAAGATATGCATTATGCACTTTCCATCTTTTTTTCTAGTGATTGGTGTGTAAGGCCAGAATTCTTATAGCACCAGTCTGCATGAAAGGGTTTAGTGAAGCACATTTTTGCTACTGCAGCATCTTGCATCAGTGTGCAGAGCTGTGCCCATTCAGTGTCTGGAGCTTCCACAAGAGTGTCTGATAAGGTCTGATAAGGAAGAAAGGCCCGCAGCCATTTGAGCAATAAAAGGATCGCGTGTCTTCTGCCTCTTCAGGGCAGCACAGTTCATTTTCATAGTCATATCCTTCTTGGAGATTTGATTATATGAACTGTCCAACACTGCCTGACATTTGAGTTATGTGTACATAATCATTGTAGCTCTGTGTATATGACATAATCTAGTAAATGTCAGGGGTTGGATTTTGTTGCATCAATTGGCTTTTAAGCTTGTCTTTAGGCTGGAATATTGTGATTGCAATGACAACACTACACTCAGCACATAGAGAAAGTAGTCTGAGGCCATTAACATTCCTTTGCCTATACCATGGTGACCTATGGCACCTCCCGGGATACCCTTGGCAATCATTCGATTTGTAACAAACGTTTTTGTATTTGCGAATTCGTCTGGCAGCTCTTTGTTGTCCAAATCTAAACGTTTATAACAGGCAAAGGTGATTCTCTTGGAAATAGAAGTGAAGATATGACGGACGTCATTTGACTTTATCAAGATATCCGGGGATTGCAGAGAGAGAGAGAGAGAGAGAGAGAGAGAGAGAAAATGCTATTATGGAGCAAGGAATAATAAAGTTAAATGAGAGAGAGAGAGAGAGAGAGAGAGAGAGAGAGAGAAAATGCTATTATAGAGCAAGGAACAATAAAGTGAGAGAGAGAGAGAGAGAGAGAGAGAGAGAGAGAAAATGCTATTATGGAGCAAGGAACAATAAAGTGAGAGAGAGAGAGAGAGAGAGAGAGAGAGAAAATGCTATTATGGAGCAAGGAACAATAAAGTGAGAGAGAGAGAGAGAGAGAGAGAGAGAGAGAGAGAGAGAGTCTTAAAATTGACCAACTAGGAATTATCATAACCCTTAACCCTGTTACTTTATAAAAAATGAGAAAAAATTTATATCAGACTTAAATGTTAACAGTATGCTAAGTATATTATAAAGACTTTTATACAAAACAGTAAAGGAATAGATATGACCTTTGTCTGACCTTATGACTATGACCTTTGTCTGGCCTTATGACCTTAAAACAAAACTCATACAGATTATCAAACATCGATACATTCATCCATCTATTCGTGGTAATAAACACGCGATTCTTTCCTTATTTAAATTCTCCCGAAATGAACTCATGTGAATCTATTGTTTGATTTGGTCTTGTGGTTGCCCTTACTGGGTTTCCTCGTAGTATAGGAACCGTAGCAGTCAGGAGGTGAAGGAATCGACAAGGACTTCTTGCGAAGTATGGGAGAAGGATTTTTCATATTTAGATTGATAAGCACACGCATACACACACAGATTCATCACTTCTCACCCCCTCCCCCTCTCCTCACGGTGTACCCCCTCTCACCAGGGTATGACTACTCTCTCTCCCTCTACCCGAGGGATAGGAGTATATGTGTATATGTATGTGTATATGTACAGTATATATATATATATATATATATGTATGTATGTATGTATATATATATATATATATATAGCCAGACAATTGCTTTATGTTATATAGGGGAGATTATTATTATTATCATTATTTTTTTTTTAATTAAACATTTTTTATCGTATATCGCCACGAGGCAAG
>NC_090766.1:7417885-7420385 GCF_036898095.1 Palaemon carinicauda | reverse complement strand
ATTGTTTTCCTGTCTGGTCTTCAGCTGCTGATTCTCATCTATTGTGAAGAAGTGTTTTAATTCTTTCATTCTCCCTTGTTTTGAGTATTGTTTTCCTGTCTGGTCTTCAGCTGCCGATTCTCATCTATTGTGAAGAAGTGTTTTAATTCTTTCATTCTCCCTTGTTTTGAGTATTGTTTTCCTGTCTGGTCTTCAGCTGCCGATTCTCATCTATTGTGAAGAAGTGTTTTAATTCTTTCATTCTCCCTTGTTTTGAGTATTGTTTTCCTGTCTGGTCTTCAGCTGCCGATTCTCATCTATTGTGAAGAAGTGTTTTAATTCTTTCATTCTCCCTTGTTTTGAGTATTGTTTTCCTGTCTGGTCTTCAGCTGCTGATTCTCATCTATTGTGAAGAAGTGTTTTAATTCTTTCATTCTCCCTTGTTTTGAGTATTGTTTTCCTGTCTGGTCTTCAGCTGCTGATTCTCATCTATTGTGAAGAAGTGTTTTAATTCTTTCATTCTCCCTTGTTTTGAGTATTGTTTTCCTGTCTGGTCTTCAGCTGCTGATTCTCATCTATTGTGAAGAAGTGTTTTAATTCTTTCATTCTCCCTTGTTTTGAGTATTGTTTTCCTGTCTGGTCTTCAGCTGCTGATTCTCATCTATTGTGAAGAAGTGTTTTAATTCTTTCATTCTCCCTTGTTTTGAGTATTGTTCTCCTGTCTGGTCTTCAGCTGCTGATTCTCATCTATTGTGAAGAAGTGTTTTAATTCTTTCATTCTCCCTTGTTTTGAGTATTGTTCTCCTGTCTGGTCTTCAGCTGCTGATTCTCATCTATTGTGAAGAAGTGTTTTAATTCTTTCATTCTCCCTTGTTTTGAGTATTGTTTTCCTGTCTGGTCTTCAGCTGCTGATTCTCATCTATTGTGAAGAAGTGTTTTAATTCTTTCATTCTCCCTTGTTTTGAGTATTGTTTTCCTGTCTGGTCTTCAGCTGCTGATTCTCATCTATTGTGAAGAAGTGTTTTAATTCTTTCATTCTCCCTTGTTTTGAGTATTGTTTTCCTGTCTGGTCTTCAGCTGCTGATTCTCATCTATTGTGAAGAAGTGTTTTAATTCTTTCATTCTCCCTTGTTTTGAGTATTGTTTTCCTGTCTGGTCTTCAGCTGCTGATTCTCATCTATTGTGAAGAAGTGTTTTAATTCTTTCATTCTCCCTTGTTTTGAGTATTGTTTTCCTGTCTGGTCTTCAGCTGCTGATTCTCATCTATTGTGAAGAAGTGTTTTAATTCTTTCATTCTCCCTTGTTTTGAGTATTGTTTTCCTGTCTGGTCTTCAGCTGCTGATTCTCATCTATTGTGAAGAAGTGTTTTAATTCTTTCATTCTACCTTGTTTTGAGTATTGTTTTCCTGTCTGGTCTTCAGCTGCTGATTCTCATCTATTTTGAAGAAGTGTTTTAATTCTTTCATTCTACCTTGTTTTGAGTATTGTTCTCCTGTCTGGTCTTCAGCTGCTGATTCTCATCTTAATTTGTTGGACAGAAACTTAGGGTCTATTAAATTTCTTATTCTTCATCTAGATATTAATCTTTGGCACCGTCATTCAATTAGTTCATTATGCATGTTGCATAAGATTTTTCATAACTCTGACCATCCTTTACATTCAGATCTTCCTGGACAATTCCATTCTGTTCGTGATACTAGGCAGGCAGTTAATTCTAATAGCCAGGCCTTCTCCATCATGAGGCTTAATACTACACAGTATTCTAGAAGTTTTATTCCAGCTGTGACCAAGTTGTGGAATGATCTTCTTAATCGGGTAGTTGAATCAGTAGAACTTCAAAAGTTCAAAGTTGGAGCAAATGTTTTCATGTTGAACAGGCTGACATAAGTCTTTTTATAGTTTGTATATGACATATCTGTTTTGACGGTGTTACTGTTTGTAGAATGGTTTATTGTTAATTTACTCTCATCATTTATTTATTTCCTTATTTCCTTTCTTCACTGGGCTATCTTTCCCTGTCGGAGCCCTTGGGCTTATAGCATCTTGATTTTCCAACAAGGGTTTAGCTTGGCTAGTAATATTATTATTATTATTATTATTATTATTTGCTTAGCTACAACCCTAGTTGGAAAAGCAGTATGCTATAAGCCCAGGTGCTCCAATAGGGAAAATAGCTCAGTGAGAAAAGGAAACAAAGAAAACTAAAGTATTTTAAGAAAAGCAACAAGATTAAAATAAATATCTCTTTTATAAACTATAAAAAAAAAACTTTAACAAAACAAGAGGAAGAGAAGTAAGATAGAATAGTGTGCCAGAGTTTACCCTCAAGCAAGAGAACTCTAAAACAAACCAAAAAAAAAAGAAAAAAAAGACTTATGAGGACAGTAGTGCGCATGCGCGAGTCTCGTAGATTTGACGACTTGAAAAATACCTAATGTTTCTTTTATCACCCTGATTTAGCTGAAGCAAGACAGCTGAGTCACGGAATTCGCTCATTGGAAGGAAGTAGACGGAATAGCCT
>NC_090766.1:7407885-7412885 GCF_036898095.1 Palaemon carinicauda | reverse complement strand
AGCATACATTCCATCTCATGGGTGCACCACATCCTCACACATTCAAAATACCAAGACAGTGCAATAACAATATAGGTCACGAGTTTGCAGACCCCAAGCTCATGGCTATCTGGCAACATTGACACCATACAGAGCAGTAGGGACAATTATTTCTTTACTTGGCATCCTTTAACAATAAAATTGTAATTGCTATTGACCTCAGGAGACGAAGCTTATCTACCATTTTGGGATTACTGTATATAGTATTTTGTAGCTCTGAGGTACAGTATATTTGCTTTCAAACCATGGGCACATTCAGGGGTATCAATGTCCACGGGAGTCCTCAACAAACAGACTGATCTGAAGTATGTTTGATATTTTATTTTTGTACTGTATAGTTTTTTGTTTATGATATTATTGCGTGAAGTTGTGAGACCTCATAGTCCTTTTATCAAGAACGGCCAAGAGAGCTCATGATTTATATTTGTCAACATACTCAGGTCTTCCTAGGATTCTTAGAATGTGACTGCTAGCCACTTTTGCTTTCCTACCCTGCAAGAAACCTCAGTGATAATTCAATGCTTATGTAAAAAATGGCAATGAATCCAAAAGATATTTCTCCAAATGATATCAAATTCTGATTTCTTAATATATATTTATAAATACAAAAATACCACCTACTCACCATCAGTGAAAGTGACTTGCGATGATAATGACGATTATAATGATGGTAACTGAAAACTGTTGGAGAAATAAATCGAGATTTATTTAAAGAAATCGCCGCGTAATCACATTCACCACACTTGATTTATTCCGGACGTAATGAGTCTCATATCCGCGTTCCTCCACATCACTCCTTCGAGATTGAATGTCTCGTACATTTAACATTCGAGAGTAAAAGTCTCCATGAATTCCGAAAGATGTTTTTTTTTTTTTTTTTTTTTTTTTTTTTTTTTTTTTTTTTTTTTTTTTTTTTTTTGTTAAAAGGAACGAGACCTTGGTCGTTTGAATTTACCTATTGTTTAACTTTCATTTGATTCGAATCGGTCGGATGATTTTTTATCTTTTTTATGAATATTTGGTATTTGTTACGGTTGATATTTATTTGCTATGATAATAGCGGTCAATTGACGGCTATTTCTTATTTATTGTTTCTACTTTTATTTATTATTTTTATCGTTCTTAGATTTGTTGTGTATATTAAGTATAAGTGTAGGCTACAATAAAACTCATACTTTTGACTATTAAGAAAATTTCACATTTTTTTTTCGTGATAGCCTGGCTGAATGTTTTTTTTTTTCCTTAAAATAAAATAAAAACTTATCTATAACAATTATGCAAAAGATTTTTTTCATTTTATCCTACGACAGACAGCACATTCTGAAAATATATATCGTAAATTTCCCTGGCATTATGCATTTTAAACTAAATATTAACGCTGATTTGCGATAGTCTCTCTCTCTCTCTCTCTCTCTCTCTCTCTCTCTCTCTCTCTCTCTCTCTCTCTCTCTCTCTCTCTCTCTCTCTCTCTCTCTCTCTCTCTCTATATATATATATATATATATATACATATATATATATATATATATGTATATATATACATATATATATACAATATATACATATATATATATATATATATATATATATATATATATATATATACATGTACATATATTAAGGCTGCCCAATGTATACATGTGTATGTGTGTATATATACAGTATATACACACAGAAAGGTGTATACTGTATATAGTGATCATACCCCATAGCTGCATTAAAACACAATCTCTCTCTCTCTCTCTCTCTCTCTCTCTCTCTCTCTCTCTCTCTCTCTCTCTCTCTCTCTCTCTCTCTCTCTCTCTCTTTATATATATATATATATATATATATATATATATATATATATATATATATATATATATATATATATATATTTATATATATATATATATGTATATGTATGAATATATATATATATATATGTATATATATGTGTATTTATATATACAGTATATACACATTGAGAAATGTGTATACTGTATATAGCGGTCATACCCCATAGCTATATAAAAGAAAATATCATATTATCATATTTAACGAAACATTGTTCAGTAATTTTTGTTAATATTTGAAATATATATATATATATATATATATATATATATATATACATATATATATATATATATATATATATATATATATATATACACACACAGTATATATGGGTGTGTCTGTGTCTGTCTGTGTATGTATATAATATATATACACACGGAGAATGGTGTATAGTGTATATAGTACTCACACCCCATAGCTGCATTAAAACACAATACCATAATATCATATCTAACCACACATTATTCATCCAATTTTGTTCATATTTGGAATCAGAAACAGCAAAAGAAGTTGAACATCCAAGGACAGAAACGGAACAAGGGAATGACTGCGAGGAATAAACGGTCAAGTTTCCACTGCACAGACAAATAATAGCCATGAATTACCACCGCGTGTGAAATTGCTGTTATTACCCTAAGGAAAATTGCTCCCGGTGACAGTCATTTTCAATCTTGCTTGGAAGGGGGACTAATTTATCGTGAGTCATAATCTCGAGTTGGACGGTTGTCGGTGCATACAATAGGAACCTTTTTTTTTTTTTTTTTTTTTTTTTTTTTTTTTTTTTTTTTTTTTTTTTCATTAATCTAGAAAGTGGATTTTATGAAATATCTTGGTTTAAGAAAATAGATAAATATACAGATGCTTATATTATCGTATTATGAATAAGAAGTTATCTAGATAACTAAGAATAAGTACGATATTTCAACCGTTCTGCTAACGATAATAGGAACCATTTTTTACGTGACTAAAATGTTTTTTTTTTTTTACTATTAATCTAGAAAGTGGATTTTATATATTATCTTATTTTAAGGAAATAGATGAATATACAGATGCCTATATTATCATATTATTAATATGATGTTATCTAGATAACTAAGAATAAGTACGATATTTCAACCGTTCTGCAAACGATAATAGGAACCATTTTTTACGTGACTAAAATGTTTTTTTTAGTAATCTAGAAAGTGGATTTTATGAAATATCTTATTTTAAGGAAATAGATAAATATACAGATGCTTATATTATTGTATTATTAATAAGAGGTTATCTAGATAACTCGGAATAAGTACGATATTTCAACCGTTCTGTAAACGATTATAGGAACCATTTTTTATGGGACTAAAATGGTTTTTTTTTTTTTTATTAATCTAGAAAGTGGATTTTATATGATATCTTGTTTTAAGAAAATAGATAAATATACAGATGCTTATATTATCGTATTATTAATAAGAAGTTATCTAGATAACTAAGAATAAGTACGATATTTCAACCGTTCTACAAACGATAATGTTCACACTCGAACGCTTTTATTCGCGCGGAACGCACCCACCAAAACAAAGCAGTATCAAGTTTGTCGTCTGCACTCCATGGCGGTTTTAGGGTGGGGGAGGGGGGAGGGTCTCTTGTTACGCCTTGATCATGGGCCTTGAGTCCCCCCCACCCTCCCCCTCACCCCGATTCACGTATAAAACTATGCTAGTAGATTCTAGACAATCTTATTTCGATTTCGTCTCTCTCGGTGTGGGTGGCGTACCCCGACGCCTTTAATCATTTGTTTGGGATTTAACTAAATATCATGGCTGTAAGTGATTTTTTTTAGTGATACGTGTTTTTTTATTGGTGTGTTTATATGATTCAAATACTGACATGGGAATTAGTGACTGATTTATTTCTGGTGTGTTCGTAATTGATAATGTTTATCAGTTGGTGCATACATATAATGGAATCTTGTTAAATAAGTTTTATGATGATAATAATATTAATAATAATAATGATAATAATAATAATTCCATTAATTACACGTAATGTGATAACTACAGAAATTAGTCGTTCGTTTACCATCAGTTTTACTATATGGTAAATTACCTTTATAGCAGTGTATTATGTTCAGTTTTTAAACACCAGGCTTTCTGAATATATTTAACACTCCAAATTTATAGACCACCCTTACTTATGATCCTGTGCTGGCATAAGGCTGTCTTATTCGAAACCAGTGAAACCAACCACCACCAGCTTGAATGCAATATATATATATATATATATATATATATATATATATATATATATATATGTGTGTGTGTGTGTGTGTGTGTGTACACATATATATAAATATATATATATATATATATATATATATATATATATATATACAGTATATATGTGTGTGTATATATGTGTGTGTGTTCCTCAACATTAGTGACTTTATACAGCTAAACCAGAAAACTCATCAACAGCATTTCAACCCCTTACACACGTTGCGCCATTCCTCATTATCTTACACTCAATCATGCAGTACCCAAATGTCAAGATCCTTTCTTTCTGATACATGTCACCCATCCTTCCGACATGATCAAACCACCACAAAATACTTTGACCCAACCTTACGCTTACTCGACCCCATCTGTTTATTTTCACATTTCTCAGCATATCAGCGAGTTCTTACTCCATTTGTATTACATAAACAGTTCATTTAAATGGCTTCAATATTATGTATTCTCTACCTTGCATTGAAAGAGCCACATTTCTCTTCCATAAAGGAGAGTTAGTTCAATAACCTCTTCTTACATTTACACCTTTTCAACGAAGCAGTGATGTTTCTTGCCAAACTTTTGTTCACCCTGTAGCCTGTCTTCCTTCTGTTTGTTGACTCACCTCTTCTGTCATCATGCATTGTCCTTTTATATCCATTCTACAATATATATATATATTTATTCATATATATGTATATACATATGCATATGTTAAATAATATATACACACACACTGCAAGTGGACCCTCTGTGGTAGATGTATAACTAGATGAATTTAGTATCAGTTAATCCTAATATATTTATTATTCGATATCAAGTTATTTTAGTGTGACATTTTTGAAAATATACACAACCACTAAGATACATAAACGT
>NC_090766.1:7370385-7392885 GCF_036898095.1 Palaemon carinicauda | reverse complement strand
TTACGCAGGAGTCTACCCAGGCATCCTACCCCAGGCTTACTCTGGCGTCCTTCCTGCTGCTGCGCCTTTGGCTGTAGCTCATTCACCCTTGACCTATAGCAGTGTGGCTCCTGTAACCTACAATGCCCTCCCTTACGCCCCTGTAGCTCCCATCCAATCCCAGTACCACGCCCAGGATGAGCTCGGCCAGTACTCCTTCGGGTACTCCGGAGGTCCTTCTTCGCGCTCCGAGACCCGCGATGCCTTCGGTGTCGTCAGGGGATCCTTCAACTACGTTGACTCCGAAGGCAAGGTCCAGACCCAGCACTACGTGGCCGACGCCCTCGGCTTCCGTGTCTCCGCCACCAACCTCCCCGTGGCTCCCGACGCCCCTGAGGCCCCAGCTCCCTTGGCTCTTCCAGGACCCCTGCCGGAGCCAGTTCAGGACACCCCAGAGGTCGCCGCCGCTAAGGTCGCCTTCAAGGCCGCTTTCGACGAGGCTGCTGCAGCAGCTGAAGCCGCCCCCGACGCCCGCAAATAAACAAATTGTTTGTTTGTTTGTGTGTTCTTGATGCTGTCTCATCTTCCGTGGATCAGGCGATGTAGAGCTCATTAATATCAGATGATTTCAACAGCTTTTTTTAGCTTCTGAAATCTCCTGTATTTTTTAGTTGACTCGCCTCCACTTTGTGTACATAATGTAGAGAGATATTCGTGTCTATTGTGATCATGTGGCTATTTGGATTTTATTTTCAGAAATAAAATATATGTTTAGAAACAAAAGTTTGCTGATTTGGAATTTTCCTTTCCTGGTATTATTTCATCTTTCGAATATTTTTTTTTTTTATTTTCTTTATTAATTGAAGTTAAGATAGTATGTTTGGGTCGTAACGATGTAAACCATTATTTGATAGACATAAATATGCCTCAAAAGAGGCTTAGGACGGACAAGTATTCTTTTAATGGTGTAAAATAGCTGAAAATCACAAATTTTAAGTAATTTGTATTTTTCCTAACAGTACTTACCTCGAACTACTTTCTTAGGAGTATCTGGGATCTTGGAACAATGAAATTTTTTTTTTTATGTCCTCATTGGATCAAATTATCTAATGATTTCAGCAACGTTTAAAATTATGTAATTTTAGACATATAGATAGTTGGGACTCAACTTCCATAGTCAATTTGCCAAGTCCATGAAATTGGGAGAGTTTCGGCTGAAATATATCACTATAAACGCAAAATTTAGAGAAGCACTTCGTTTGATGACTCGCTTTTCACCAACTTATCTTTGCGAACAAAATTGTTATTATTATTATTATTATTATTATTATTATTATTATTATCATTATTATTATTATTACTATTATTATTATTATTATTATTATTATTATTACTACTACTACTACTACTACTACTACTACTAGCTAAGCTACAACCCTAGTTTGGAAAGCAAGATTCTATAAACCCAAGGACTCCAACAGGAAAATATTGTCCGGCTAGGAAAGGAAACAAGGAAAGAGATAAGCTACAAGAGAATTGATAACAGTCAAAATAAAATACTTAAGATCATTAACAGCATTAAATTAAATCTACCATATATAAACTATAAAAACAGACTTTCCTTGTTTGTGGCCTAGTATTACGGATATTGTGAACAAGAAATAACAACATACATTCCTCTCATAACTGGAATTATTTCAGTTTTTACTTCATTTTTCAAGAATTTAGCTTTGAGAACATAGGAATTTTTATTTCTCAATGATTGTGTTACAGTTACAAGCTATGGTGAGCAATTCTTCTATAAGAAGGACACTCCAAAATCAAACCATTGTTCTTTAGTCTTGGGTAGTATATTTATTTTAATGTTGTTACTATTCTTGAAATATTTGTTTTTCCTTGTTTCTTTTCCTCAATGGGTTATTTCCCTGTTTAGAGCCCCTGCTTTTCCAAGTAGGGCTGTAGCTTAGCAAGTAATGGTAATAACATTGTATTTGTTTTTCACAGTATAGCAATTTGGTCATATATGTGCATGAACAAGTAATTATCACTGCTGCATAATAAATGTCCTATGCTCTTACATAGTTATGATTTATTTGTTCTCGCCCGTGTGCACCAGGCAGGGATGTCTCTCCTCCTACAGGTCTGAAAATGATAAAATTAAACCATAATGAATATTAGGATTAGTGTTACATCATACATATTTTTACATATGCATGTTGAATGAAGGGAGGTGGGGGGGGGGGTGAGTTATGTCAGTAGGGGTCGTCAGGTAGAAAAGTATGAGAACCAGTGATCTAAATTCTCTCTCTCTCTCTCTCTCTCTCTCTCTCTCTCTCTCTCTCTCTCTCTCTCTCTCTCTCTCTCTCTCTCTCTCTCTCTCTCTATTATCAATATTATTACTGTTACCATTGATCAGATAGTTATTGAAAATTATAGGAGTTTCTCTCTCTCTCTCTCTCTCTCTCTCTCTCTCTCTCTCTCTCTCTCTCTCTCTTTATTATCATTATTGTTATTACTGTTACCATTGATCAGATAGTTATTGAAAATTATAGGAGTTTCTCTCTCTCTCTCTCTCTCTCTCTCTCTCTCTCTCTCTCTCTCTCTCTCTCTCTCTCTCTCTCTCTCTATGAGTTGTGGTGGCCTATTGGAAACGTCTTTGCCTAACGTTCTGCTGGACGGGAGATCGAGTCCCGCTCAAACTCATTAGTTATAGCTTGTGCAACCTCACCATCCTGGTAAGTTGAGAATGGGCTTTTGGGGGAGCCTATAGGTCTACCTGCGGAGTCATCAGCAGCCATTGCCTGGACCTCCCTGGTCCTAGTCTGGGGGGAGAGGGGGCTTGAGTGCTTATCATGGATGGTCAGTCTCTAGGGCATTGTAACTATACCTTGAGTCTACCATTCTTGATCAACATTTAAAACTTACGTAAATAAAACTAGAAATTCTATCTCATTTCCATTGTCACAGGTAGATAATGACCTTTAGTCGTCCGTTCCATCGGCCTCCAAGTATACGTTTTTTTTTTTTTTTTTTTTTTTTTTTTTTTTTTTTTTTTTTTTTTTTATGGGTGTGTGGGTTAGGAAAAGTTACATTTGTTATATTTAGAAGCCGAACAACCATTTTCCATCGTGAAAAGGAGGATCTTGAACAGAACAATTTGTGGCTCGCGGTGGAAACAAATTGACCGAAGGAAAGCGATGAGTTGATTTATATTGTAGACCTTCTTGCAGTTGTGGTAAAGACACTTGACTTTCTCTCTCTCTCTCTCTCTCTCTCTCTCTCCTCTCTCTCTCTCTCTCTCTCTCTCTCTCTCTCTCTCTCTCTCTCTCTCTCTCTCTCTCTTTCAAAGGAAGAAACCCTTTTATTTATTGAAAAAATCTTTCTCTCTCAAAGGAAGAAACCATTTTATTATCTCTCTCTCTCTCTCTCCTCTCTCTCTCTCTCTCTCTCTCTCTCTCTCTCTCTCTCTCTCTCTCTCAGAGGAAGAAACCACTTTATTATTTCTTGAAAAATCTATCTCTCAAAGGAATAATCCATTGTATTATTTCTCTCTCTCTCTCTCTCTCTCTCTCTCTCTCTCTCTCTCTCTCTCTCTCTCCTCTCTCTCTCTCTCTCTCTCTCTCTCAAAGGAAGAAATAATTTTATTATTTGTTGAAAAAATCTCTTTCTCTCCCAAAGGAAGAAACCATTGTATTATTTATCTCTCTCTCCTCTCTCTCTCTCTCTCTCTCTCTCTCTCTCTCTCTCTCTCTCTCTCTCTCTCTCTCTCTCTCTCTCTATCCAGACTTTGAAGCATTTCTCCAGTGAAGCTAAAGTATTTTTTAAATGCTTAAATGTGTTTTTAATGTTATTCATTGCATGACAACACTCGTTGCCAAATCTGTAAGGTCGTTGCGACCATAAACAATGTTTAAATACTGCAGGAATATTAAGAAAATAAAAGTGCCACTATTTTACTTTTTTTTCTTTGTTAAATGACTTAGAAAAACTCAATATTTTGAATTTCTTGGTTTAGTAATAGATTAACTTTTATTAGCGATTCCCTTGTGTTTGGAAGGCTTTGGTAAATGGTCTTTGAAATCTATGGTTTTTGTAAAGTTTCTATTTTAATTAATTGGTTAATTTAATTAGTTAGTGGATTTGGCTAGTTATGTGACTCAGAAGGAATGCTTCGAGACAATTTATATATATATATATATATATATATATATATATATATATATATAAGTATATATATATATATATATATATATATATATATATATATATGTATATAAATATATACTTTATATATATAGATATATATATATATATATATATACTGTATATATATGTGTATGTATATATAAATATGTATATATATACATATACTGTATATATATATATATATATATATATATATATATATATATATACATATATTTATATCTAGGAGGAATTTGTTTACAGGTCGTGGTACAGTTGGACTCAAGAGTTTCTGGCACGCCTTGCTCTAAGGAAGTCCGCCCTCTCACACTCTTATCACGCGCCAAGTTCCTGTGTGTAACCCTGTCCACCACCTCTGCCATCATTGTATTTCTCCAGATCTAGGTGTGACAGGAATTTCTATGTCAACTGTAGCCTATGAAAGGCTTTACTGGCCACTTTCAAAGTTTTAAATCTATTTTTAATAGAATTTTTATTTTTTCCTCCGTTGAGATACTACCACTAGGAGTTATGGGGTCTTTTGACTGGCCAGACAGTACTACATTTGATCCTTCTCTCTGGTTACGGTTCATTTTCCCTTTACCTACACACACACCGAATACTCTGGCCTATTCTTTACACATTTTCCTCTGTCCTCATACACCTGACTACAGTAAGATTACCAAACAATTCTTCTTACATCACTGTAATTGTTCTGTGGCATCTTTTGTCTTTGTAAGGGTAGACGAGACTCTTTAGCTATGGTAAGCAGCTCTTCTAGGAGAAGGACACTCCAAAATCAAACCATTGTTCTCTAATCTTGGGTTGTGTCATAGCCTCTGTACCATGGTCTTCCACTGTCTGTTGGGTTAGAGTTCTCTTGCTTGATGGTACAATTGGGCACACTATTCTATTTTATTTCGCTTCCTCTTGTTTTGTTAAAGGTTTTATAGTTTATATACGAGATATTTGTTTTTATCTTGTTGCTCTTCCTAAGATATTTTATTTTTCTTCGTTTCCTTTCCTCACTTAGCTATTTTCCCTGTTGGAGCCCCTGGGCTTATAGCATCTTGCTTTTCCAACTAGGGTTGTAGCTTAGCAAGTAATAATGATAATAATCATAATAATGATAGTTTGTCTTTTCAATTTTGATTTATAATCTCTCATCTTCAGGTTAAGAGTCTTACATGACCTACCTAAATCTTGCATTCCTTGTAACAAATAGTCTTAAGAGTTGCTTATTTCCCTTATTAGAAATAATGGATATAATATTTTTTCTTCATAACTGTGGTTGTGACTTGAAAAAGACGAACCTGTTCGCATTGAGTCCCTTATTTTATACGGCAATGCCCCTTTCAGATGTAGGTTTCAGTATTCTATACATACTCCTGATCATGCGTTTTCCTGCATTCCTTTCAGAAAACCCTAAGGCTTAAGGCCACACCCCTTTTATTGACTATTGAATGTCTCCTGAAAATATATTTTACATGTTTATGTCTCACAAATTATGAGCTAGTTAATGAATGCTTATATTCATCTTTAAGATACTAACACTTACATTGTTAGCTTCATCATTGCTGTGACGAGTTTCCGGTTAATAAAAGGTCCAATTCTGCTTCAGGATTCTCTGTATGGAGATTTTGTGTAAAGCTGCATATTGATTATGGAAAGAATATTTCTCCCAATTTTGTACTGACCAGACGAGATTTAGCTTAATTTTGCAAAACAAGATCCCAGAAAAAAAATAAAAACGCACATTACTCTATTTGCTTTATGACCCATTTCTTATTCATGCAAGAAGTCGAGGTTGGCTGCAAGATTCTATTATTATTATTACTAGCTAAGCTACAACGCAGGTTGGAAAAGCAGGATGCTATAAGCCCAAGGACTCCAATATGGGAAATAGCCCTGTGAGGAAAGGAAATAAGGAAACAGATAGAATAGCGTGTCCAAGTGTACCCTCAAGCAAAAGAAAAAAAATAATAAACACACACAACCCAAGACAGTTGAAGACCATGGTACAGAAGCTATGGCACTACCCAAGACTAGAGAACAATGATTTGATTTCGGAGTGTCCTTCTCATAGCAAAGCCGCTTACCATAGCTATAGTCTCTTCTACCCTTACCAAGTGGAAAATAGCCACTGAACACTTAGAAGTGCAAGAGCGAAGAAGAGTTGTTTGGTAATTTCAGTATTGTCAGGAGTATGGGGAAAGAGGGTAATATGTAAAGAAGAATATGGCCGACTATTCAGTGTATACGTAGGTAAAGAAAAAATGAGCCGGAACCAGAGAGGAATCCTAAGTAGTACTATCTGGCCAGTCAAAGGTTAAGGCTGCAAGCGCCATTCCAATAGTTTTATGGAAAAACAGAAAAGAAAAAAATCCAACATTAACTGTTGTTGCTGATGATTTGGGCTGTTTTTAAGTATAATTTGAAATCCGTTTTACGGGATTTTTTTTTTTTCATTTGATATTTTGATTTTAAATAGGAAAAAATCTGGTACTTATTGTTACTGAGAAATTAACATCCACGCATAATCACGGTTTATATGATATGCACACACGCATCTATAAAGACATGCACATTTATATGTACAGTACGTATGTGTATGTATGTATATATATATATATATATATATATATATATATATATATATATATATATATATATATATATACTGTATATATGTATGTATATATATATATATATATATATATATATATATATATATATATATTATGAGTATTTGTGTAGTTATATGCATACGCTTTATGTTAAATGAATTTATAAGTACTCTTATTCGTGTATTCATCCATCAACATCGACAAACGTAATTCAAAAATAAACTAAACGATTAAGTAAATAACCGAGAAATAACAAACGTTAATCAGTTATTAGATTTAATTTTTGCTTTTGCAATAATTATGTCCCGTGAGAAAGCAATTGAAAGGTATTCTTGCGAACTAGGCCACGCCCCTCAGTCCTTGCCTTGAAGAAACACAAGTATAAAAGACTGTTCCTTAGTCATCGCAGTCAGACAGCTTCACTCCTCTGCTGGATCACAATGAATGCTTTGGTAAGCATTGAAGATGCTTTTGGTAAAGCTTCGTATTAACCTTCTTCACTTTGAAATAGCATTCACTCTCAATAATTGGTCAATTTCAATTGGTGACACTAAAGATGAATATTTACAGTATACTTTGCCCACTATTATATCAAAATCTCATTTCGAAACTCAAAAATTATCTCCATAATGCTATTTTTTAACGGTTCATTTCAGACATTATTTTCCCTTGCGGTGGCCATTGCTGGATGTAGCTCATCCCTGGCATATCCGGGTGTGTACGGTGCTTACCCAGGCTTATATCCAGGGATTGTACCCCATGGGTACAGAGGGTCTATTCATGCAGCTTCACATGTACCTGTAGCTCATGAACCGGTGGTATATAACCACTTGGGCTATCCAGGATACAATGCTGGATACAACACAATCCCTTACGCTCCAATCCAGTCCCAGTTCCACGCCCAGGACGAACTTGGCCAATACTCCTTTGGGTATTCCGGAGGTCCTTCTGCCCGTTCTGAGAGTCGAGATGCCTTTGGCAACGTCAGGGGATCCTACAACTACATCGACTCTGAAGGAAAGGTGCAGACCCAGCACTACGTAGCCGATGCCCTTGGTTTCCGTGTGTCTGGCACCAACTTGCCCGTAGCTCCTGATGCCCCAGAAGCAGCTCCTTTAGCTCTTGCTGGACCCCTGCCAGAACCTGTTACAGATACCCCAGAAGTAGCTGCTGCTAAAGCTGCCCATCAGGCAGCTTATGACGAGGCAGCCGCTGCCGCAGAAGCTGCTCCAGATCGCAAGAAGCGCTCTGTTGTAACTGCACCTTTCCTTAGTGCTTACTCCCCACTCCGCTTCTCCTATGGATTTTCTGCTCCTCTTACATATGGACATCCTTCTTTGTATGGCCTTCCCTATACCTTCAGCCCATACGCCCACTCTACTCACGCCTATAACCATGCTCCTTTCACTTACGCTGCCCCATACGCTGGAGTCCCTTCTGTAGCTGTTGAGGAGGAGGATGATGCAGCCACTCCAAGTAATACCAAGCTCCTCCGGGTGGTGAACAGTCCCAAGCATGCCGTCTCATACAGTCTGTACTAAGATCTCCTAAATCTCCTTACTTACTGCAATGCTGTCTAAAGCTTTTGATGGTGTTTGTGAACCATGCGACGTAGAGCACCTTTGCCATCAGGTACATCCTGCAAATTCCCTTTCTTTGGAAGTTTTTGATGATCTTGATGGTGTTTGGTGTTGACACGCACACTGTATAATGTAGAGAGTTATTCATGCCAAATGTGATCCTGTTTAAATTGTATATTTTTCTGAATAAATTAATGCGATTACATAGTATCTTAGTGCCCTTTTACTCTTTTTATGATAATATAATTATGTTGATACACTTGTGTACATTTAGGCGTTGGTAAACCCGTATAGTGTAGAAGTTAGGTGACTTTTTTTTTTCAACATCAAAGTTTCAAATGGTTTGGAGTACCAGAAGTATTTATCAGGCTCGGGAGGACATAGAAACCCAACTCTCAAGTTTAACAGGTGGTAGGCGTGGTTAGCGGCCACTCCTAAAATACTCCCAAATATGACTTTACCTAACATATGAAATGCAGACTTCATTTCAATGACAATTGATAGAGATATATACAAGGGATACAAAAAAAAAACCAGATTAAGAAGACTTTTATTGGTGGAATGGTTAATTAAGAAAAATTTGGCTTTTTGGTAATTAAGCTTCTGTTGAACATAAAAAGGTCCAGTATTGACACTTACTTCATTAGAAAGTACAACATCTCAGTAGTCGTAAAAGTGAACTTAAGAAAATGATGGTGTGAGGATCCTTTAAGGAAAACGCTACACTCAAAATACTTCCAAATTTGTTTTGCACTATAACATATGAGGTTTAGACTTCATTTCATTACCATTTGAAAAAGGTGTTTTCACTAAATGATGAAAATAACAATGTGTTGGCTGAATTCAAAGACATGTATATTTGCAATTGAAAAATATCATTAGCCACTTATCCTACATGTTTAGAGAGCTAGTTAAAAGTCAATGTTACTCTTTGAAGGGGGACAACTTTCTTCCTTTTATTTCATCTGAGGATGAAATCTGAAAATTGCTCTCACAGTCATCTACTTGAAAGTCACCATCCTCAAAAATCAGTGAATCAATGAGCTCAGAATCTTTAAATCAAATGACCTCGTAATATCCATCCTTCAATTTCCAGCCATCTTCTGCAGAAGGCTGCGGAGGACCTTGCAGCGATACCCATTCAAAGAGGAAAATAATGTCCTCGTTATCCCATACATCTCTGCTGAGAAGTGTCTTTCAACATTGAGGAATAGGGTCCATGGCCTATGAAGGAATTGAATCCTAATAGTGCTCTGCTTATTCGATGTCCGATTGTGTTGGTAATGATTGTTATAGTCAGGTACCATCTCTTGTTCTTTTATGAAGTCCCAACATCCATCCATATGTGAGCCTTCATATCCAATCAGTGATATATGTAAATTACTGCAATGTCAGTGTCTGATCCTCTGACTACGAGGTTCTGTTGCTTAAGGGCAGACCCCGGCACACTATTCTATCTAATTTCTCTGCCTCTTGTTTTGTTGAAGTTTTTTTCGTTAATAAAAGAAATATTTATTTTAATGTTACTTTTCATAAAATAATTTATTTTTCCGTGTTTCGTCTCCCCGCTGGGCTATTTTCCCTGTTAGAGCCCCTGGGCTTAAAGTATCCTGCTTTTCCAACTAGGGTTGTAGCTTAGCAAGTAATGATAATAATACCCTTCTTCATCTATTGACTTGGTGTGGGATGCTACCAGTTTATCTGCTTCCTCGGGATCCGTTACCAAATTCTCAACCACCTCTTTCACTACTTGCCCATCACTGACATAAAAGTGTAAACATGAACCAAAGAAGAGGAACATGTGGCTCTTTTCAATGAGATGGGCATAATGTGATGATTTCCAATCTGCTGCCAGGAATTTTGGGAACTCTTCTTCAATGACCTTGCATTCATCAGGTGTTTGACGTCACTGGGACGACGCTGTTCTGCTCTAGTGATGACATACATCTGAGCCTCTCTTTCATCCAAACCGTTATAATATTATTTCTTCCTCCTTGATTGGTGGTATCGGGAATGCATCAGAGACAATATTAATTCTTTATTAATTGCTTTGCTGCTTGCTGTAAGACACCAGCTTCTAGGCCCCCATATGTTGGGGACAAATATGGAAGATTATAGAGAAGGAAATTCCCATCAATGACACAAATATCATCTGTGCTGGGCACAGAATGTTTTTGAACTTTCTTTTACAACAGTTCCAGGAGAGTAATCTTTTGTGTCCTTACCATCATGCTATTTCCCTTGCACATGGAAACTGGCATGATTAGGTCAATATCTCTTCTGCAAGCCATAATGAAGAGTCAGCCCAGAGAGTCCCTGTTTCAAGTCACGACAGTGATTGATATCCTGAGTATTGCAAATGGTTAATTTTTTGGCACTCAAATTTCTCAGGATCCTCAAGGCATGCAGCAAAGAAATCTCCATTTCTTCCCTCCTGTTTTCGATTCCAATAAGATAAACTTTGGAATTTTCTGATGCAGCTTTAGCAGTACTGATATTAAACAACTTTCATGATTCATTGACAGAACCTGTGAATGGATTGGACGTATTTTAGATTTGTGTGACAACTTTCCTTATGTCAGTGTTGTCGTGTCTCACTCTTGCACCTCTCAATGCAGCAGTTGGGAAATCCACATTACCAATACCGGTCATATCATAAATAGAGATGAAAATGGTAGAACTTGCAGATTTTGTCAGTGTCCAGCGCATATGTGCACTGTAATTATTAGGCAATGATGTAATCCCAGTCTATCGAGATGCATCATCAGCATTGGTTGTTTGTTCGAGAGTAAGAACCACTGGACTGTAACTGAAAGATTTTTCGGTGTGCTTAACAGTGATTGCCCCCTTTCAGGGATGAACCAGAAACCATGATGTGTTTGGCCAATATTCAGATCTTACAATTTGTTAACCACCTTGTAGTGATTTGTAGTGAAGAATCTTTACATCAGCAGTGTCAAAGCATGAGTAGATTGGGCCACATTTTGGTGTGGATGCTTTCCTCAAGCTTGTGATATGCACGTATTAGGTCCACACACATCATCCAGTACTATGTTGTGGCCCCATGTTCTCCAGCTTTCGTAGTAGCTATGTATTCAGCAAATAGAGTGACATATTCTCTTAATAACTCTGATGTGTTCACCATCTGCCAGGTTTCCTCATTTGGGTGTGACTAAAGTTATACCAGCAGTTTCAGATTCTTCCCTCTGATCAAACTTCTGCAGAAAAGAGTAATGTTGAATTGCTTCAAATACTAATGCCAGTATTGGGCTATTTTCCCGGTTGGGGCCCCTGGGCTTATAGCATTCTACTTCACCAACTAGGGTTGTAGCTTAAAAAGTAATAATATATATATATATATATATATATAAAATACATATATAATATATGAGAGAGAGAGAGAGAGAGAGAGAGAGAGAGAGAGAGAGAGAGAGAGAGAGAGAGAGAGAGAGAGAGAGATCTATTTAGTGGTTCAAGCGTCATTCTACTTTTTATTCCTAGGTTGGGGGGCGGGGGATGGGGCTTGGGCGCTGATCATATGTATATATGGTCAGTCTCTAGGGCATTGTCCTGCTTGCTAGGGCAATGTCACTGTCCCTTGCGTCTGCCATTGATGACCGACCTTTAAACCTTTAAACTAAAGTATTTTGATGGTTATGGCTTATCAATTTATTAATTGCAACATTACACTCCTCTTCAAATCCAGACTTGATATTTTCAACCTGCTTAGAATTAGTCATACAATATCCTGCATTCCTTTCATAATACCCTAAGGCATAAGCCACGCCCATTTTTCTGGCTATTGCTGCGCGGCGGAATAGTTAATGAATGTTTCCGAAAACTATAGAATTCACTCATTTTGAACTATTTCATGAATAGCAATTTTCATCTCCTAGCCAACCCAAATTCATTCTGTTGACTTCGTCAGCCTTGCTGTGACCCATATCCTGTTCATGCCAGAGGTCGAAGTCTGTTGCAAACCCCTATGACAGTATAGACTATAAGAACATTTGTTGATGGTTACCCATTCGGCTACTGACCAGACACAATTCTGCATAATTTCTTAAAACTAAATTCTAGAAAAAAATAGGAAAAGTGGGAACACTTTGCAACAGAAATTATTTGTGCTGTTTCTAAAGGTGAATTTGGATTATGTTGACGTTAATTTAATTCTTGATTGATCTTGTTATTAGAAAGTGACGGTAGTATTGCCAATTATTTCTCTATATTCACATTCACACAACATATATATATATATATATATATATATATATATATATATATATATATATATATATATATATATATATATATATATATATATATATATATATATAAAGCATTTTTTTGTGTGAATTATTTTAAGACAACACTTTTTAGTATTCTGTGTCTTTTCATTTTCAAAATAGTGTTGTCTTCAAATATTGTTGTCACAATTGCTTTAGCATTTAATTAAAATTGCCGAATATGCTCCAAGAGTATGGAAAGAATATGCATACGTAATATATGACTTTTTGTATTTATATACACATACCTCTTTATACTAAATGCATTTTAAGTGCATTCATTTCTGTATATGCATGCAAAGCTTGCATTCAGCCTTTAATATCAACAAACACACTTTGAAAGTGAACGGAATAAGTTGGTAACTAAACGAGGAATAGGAAAGTTCCTTTCAGTTATGAAATTTCATATTTGTTTTTGCAATAATTATCCATCAATAGCAAAAATATATCCTGTGAGAAAGCAATTGAAGGGTTTTCTTGCAAACTAGGCCACGCCCCTTAGTCCTTGCCATGAAGAGACACGAGTATAAAAGACTGTTCTTTGGTCATCGCAGTCACACAGTTTCACTCCTCAGCTGGATCACAATGAATGCTTTGGTAAGCATTGAAGATGCTTTTGGTATTGATGAATATCATGTTCCTCAGGGGACTTTTATATTTGCCTAATTCTTAGGGTAAAGGTTCATATCAGTTTTCTTCACTTTGTGATAATATTCACTCTCAATAATTGATCATTTTAATTTCGTGACAATTCTAAGTTAATATTTACAGTATAGTTTGCCTACTATGATATCAAAATCTCATTTCGAAACTAAAAAATTATCTTGATGCTATTTCTTGACTGTTCATTTCAGACATTATTTTCCCTTGCGGTGGCCATTGCTGGATGCAGCTCATCCCTGGCACATCCGGGGGTGTACGGTGCTTACCCAGGCTTATACCCAGGGATTGTACCCCATGGGTACAGAGGGTTTGATCCTGCAGCCTCACAGGTACCTGTAGCTCATGGACCACTGTCATATAACCACTTGGGCCATCCAGGGTACATTGCTGGATACAACACCATCCCTTACGCTCCAATCCTGTCCCAGTTCCACGCCCAGGACGAACTCGGCCAGTACTCCTTTGGGTATTCCGGAGGTCCTTCTGCTCGTTCTGAGAGTCGAGATGCCTTTGGCAACGTCAGAGGATCCTACAACTACATCGACTCTGAAGGAAAGGTGCAGACTCAGCACTATGTAGCCGATGCCCTTGGTTTCCGTGTGTCTGGCACCAACTTGCCCGTAGCTCCTGATGCCCCAGAAGCAGCTCCTTTGGCTCGTGCTGGACCCCTGCCTGAACCCGTTACAGATACCCCAGAAGTAGCTGCTGCTAAAGCTGCCCATCAGGTGGCTTATGACGAGGCAGCGGCTGCCGCAGAAGCTGCTCCAGGTCGCAAGAAGCGCTCTGTTGTAACTGCTCCTTTCCTTAGCGCTTACTCCCCACTTCGTTTCTCCTACGGATTTTCTGCTCCTCTGACGTATGGACACCCTTCCTTTTATGGTCTTCACCATACCTTGAGCCCATATGCTCACTCTACTCACGCCTATAATCATGCTCCTTATACTTATGCTGCCCCATACGCTGGAGTCCCTTCTGTAACTGTTGAGGAGGAGGATGATGCAGCCACTCCAAGTGCTACCAAGCTCCTTCGTGTGGTGAACAGTCCCAAGCATGCTGTCTCTTATAGCCTGTACTAAAGTCTCCTAAATCTCCCTTTTTCCAGCAATGCTGTCTAAGGTTTCTGGTGGTGTTTGTGAACCATGCGACGTAGAGCACCTTCGCCATCAGGTACATCTTGCAAATTTCTTTCCTTTGGAAGTTTTTGATGATCTTGATGGTGTTTGGTGTTGACGCGCACACTGTATAATGTAGAGAGTTATTCATGCCAAATGTGATCCTGTTTAAATTGTATATTTTTCTGAATAAATTAATGCGATTACATATTATCTTAGTGCCCTTTTACTCTTTTTATGATAGTCTAAATATGTTGATACACTTGTGTACATTTAGGCGTTGATAAACCCGCATAGTCTAGAAGTTAGGTGACTTTTCTTTCAACATCAAAGTTTCAAATGGTTTGGAGTACCAGAAGTATTTGTCAGGCTCAGGAGGACATAGAAACCCAACTCTTAAGTTTAACAGGTGGTAGGCGTGGTTAGCGGCCACTCCTAAAATACACCCAAATATGACTTTACCTAACATATGAAATGCAGACTTCATTTCAATGACAATTGATAGAGATATATTCAAGGGATACAAAAAACTCAGATTAAGAAGACTTTCATTGGTGGAATGGCTAATTAAGAAAAATTTTGTGTTTTGGTAATTAAGCTTCTGTTGAACATAAAAAGGTCCAGTATTGACACTTACTTCATTAGAAAGTACAACATCTCACTAGTCATAAAAATGAACTTAAGAAAATGATGGTGGGAGGATCCTTTAAGGAAAGCGCTACACTCAAAATACTCCCAAATTTGTTTTGCACTATAACAGATGAGGTTTAGACTTCATTTCATTACCATTTGAAAAAGGTGTTTTCACTAAATGATGAAAATAACAATGTGTTGGCTGAATTCAAGGACATGTCTATTTGTAATAGAAAGATATCATTAGCCACTTATCCTACATGTTTAAAAAGCCAGTTAATAAGTCAATGGTAATCTTTGAAGGGAGACAACTTTCTTCCTTTTATTTCATCTGAGGATGAAATCTGAAAATTACCCTCACAGTCATCTACTTGAAAATCACCAGTCTCAAGAATCAGTGAATCAATGAGCTCAGAATCTTTAAACCAAATGACCTCGTAATATCCATCCTTCAATTTCCAGCCATCTTCTGCAGAAGGCTGCAGAGGACCTTGCAGCGATACCCATTCAAAGAGGAAAATAATGTCCTCGTTACCCCATACATCTCTGCTGAGCAAACGTGTCTTTCAACATTGAGGAATAGGGTACACAGCCTATAAAGGAATGGAATCCTAATAGTGCTTCGCTTATTTGACGTCCGATTGTGTTGGTAAGGGATGTTATAGTCAGGTACTATCTGTTTGTTCTTTGATGAAGTCCCAACATCCATCCATATGTGAGCCTTCATATCCAATCAGTGATATATGTAAATTACTGCAATGTCAGTGTCTGATCCTCTGACTACGAGGTTCTGTTGCTTAAGGGCACACTCCGGCACACTATTCTATCTAATTTCTCTTTCTCTTGTTTTGTTGAAGTTTTTATAGTTAATATAGGAAATATTTATTTTAATGTTACTTTTCATAAAATAATTTATTTTTCCTTTTTTCGTCTCCTCGCTGGGCTATTTTCTCTGTTAGAGCCCCTGGGCTTAAAGCATCCTGCTTTTCCAACTAGGGTTGTAGCTTAGCAAGTAATAATAATAATAATACCCTTCTTCATCTATTGTCTTGGTGTGGGATACTACCAGTTTATCTGCTTCCTCAGGATCAGTTACCAAATTCTCAACCACCTCTTTCACTACTTCCCCATCACTGACATAAAAGTGTAAACATGAACCAAGGAAAAAGAATATGTGCCTCATTTCAATGAGATGGGCACAATGTGATGATTTCCAATCTGCTGCCAGGAATTTTGGGAACTTTTCTTCAATGACCTTGCCTTCATCAGGTGTTTGATGTCACTGGGACGACGCTGTTCTGCTCTAGTGATGACATACATCTGAGCCTCTCTATCATCCAAACCGTTACGATTTTTTTTCATCCTCCTTGATCGTTGGTATCGGGAATGCATCAAAGACAATATTAATTCTTTATTAAATGCTTTGCTGCTTGCTGTAAGACACCAGCTGCTAGTCCCCCATATGTTGGTGACAAATTTGGAAGATTATAGAGAAGGAAATTCCCATCAATTACACAAATATCATCTGTGCTGGGTACAGAATGTTTTTGAACTTTCTTTTACAACAGTTCCAAGAGAGTACTCTTTTGTGTCCTTACCATCATGCTATTCCACTGCACATGGAAACTGGCATAATTAGGTCAATATCTCTTCTGCAAGCCATAATGAAGAGTCAGCCCAGCAAGTTCCTGTTTCAAGTCACGACAGTGATTGATATCCTGAGTATTGCAAATGGTTAATTTTTTGGCACTCAAGTCTCTCGGGATCCTCAAGGCATGCAGCAAAGAAATCTCCATTTTTTTCCTCTGTTTTCGATTCCAATTATACAAACTTTTGAATTTTCTGATGCAGCTTTAGCAGTACTGATATTGAACATCTTTGATGATTCATTGACAGAACCTGTGAATGGATTGGACGTATTTTAGATTTGTGTGACAACTTTCCTTACATCAGTGTTGTCGTGTCTCACTCTTGCACCTCTCAATGCAGCAGTTGGGAAATCCACATTACCAATACCGATCATATCATAAATAGAGATGAAAATGGAAGACCTTGCAGATTTTGTCAGCGTCCAGCGCATGCGTGCGCTGTAATTGTTAGGCAATGATGTAATCCCAGTCTATCGAGATGCATCATCAGCATTGATTGTTTGTTCGAGGGTAAGAACCACTGGACTTGGATTGAAAGATTTTTTGGCATGCTTAACAGTGATTGCCCCCTTTCAGGGATGAACCAGAAACCATGATGTGTTTGGCCAATATTCAGGAGATCTGACACTTTGTTACCCACATTGCATAGTTAATGTGATTTGTAGTGAAGATTATTTATATCAGCAGTGCCAAAGCATGAGTAGATTGGGCCACATTTTGGTGTGGATGCTTTCCTCAAGCTTGTGATATGCACGTATTAGGTCCACACACATCATCCAATACTGTGCTTTGGCCCCATGTTCTCCAGCTCTCGTAGTACCATATAGAGTGACATATTATCTTAATAACTCCGATGTGTTCACCATCTGCCAAGTTTCCTCATTTGGGTGTGACTGAAGTTATATCAACTGTTTCTAATTCTTCCCTCTGATCAAACTTCTGCAGAAAAGACTAATGGTTTTCATTTGTGCATTGAAGAGATGATACCCAGCCCGTAAAATGAGCCCCTCTCATGTAGATATAAATATTTTATGTAAATTACGTTAGACTTTCATCGTGAATTTCATTATCTTTATTCAAGTTAAAATATGTAATTTACGTATTTTTTTTTTTTTTTTTGGAAGAATTACCTTTTTATTTTCACATATGTTAGGTATGAAGTCTTACGTAGTCTGTTTGAAAGAGTTGTAGGATTCATGCGAGATAGGAAAACAAGGGCTTAGGTTATGTTCTTTATTATTTTATGATGTATTGCGTCATGCTTAAGAGAGAGAACGTACAGTGACACGTGTTATTGAAGCTTCGCGATGCCCCGGCTAGCGGATGTTATCTTTTTTTTAATTCGGGGATAATAGGTAGGTGGAGCTAGCAGGGAAGTCGTCTCGCGGGTGCGTTGATGTGTATCCGAGAGTTACCTGAAACTCTCCTTGATTCGCCTCTTGGCATTTTTATCTAGTTGGAAATTCTGAAACCTTTAGGCAGAGGCCACGCTTCCCAAGCAAGTTGGAACCTTCGGAAATTCGCCAAGTTTGATATATATGGTGACACAAGGTTGAGTTAGAGTCAGAGACAGAATCTTAGCCTTCCCCTCTCCCTCTCTCTCCCACATGTACCCCAGTGTTATTCGTCGAAAGTGTTCAGTACGTTAGTGTGTCCTCTCCTAAGTGACTCTGTGCCCCAAAGCAAATCGTGTGTCACGCAAGACTAAAAGGTGATTTTGAATTCATTGTATTAGGGTGAGTGTTGGCATTGTATAACGTTTTTGTAAACGGCCTTCTAGGCAGGATAGTAATTTGGTAAACTGTTATTCATTAAGGGTCAAACTTGAACATTGTATTATTCCAGAATTATTACAAGCATTTGCATTATTTTCATTGCATTATTTCTTTTCTTTGGTTGAGGTTTATTCAGATATAATAGTTCAAATCAAGTTATTATAAATTTAAGATCATAACATTTTTGTCTTATTCTAAGTTTTGTTCAGACTTAATATTTTTCCAGTGACTTAATTTTCTTATGTAAATTCTTTTTAAAGTGTTGTAATTTATAGAGAATATATATATCTTTGTAAAGAGTATATTATTCCAATCATCACTATTTAAGACCAGTTTCCGCTCGATTCCTGTTAAGAACCACAGTGAGAGTCAAATGAGTGTTAATAATACTTAAGAGTAATTACCCAGTTTAGATTTGAGTGTGCTTAAGAGACCTTTGGATATTCAGTATTTTATATATTGCTGTTTGGGATTCATTTAAAGGTCTCAGAATTCGTGTATTAATGTTTTAAAGTGTAACAATTTTAATGTAAAAGAAAATAAGGGAGTTTGGAATTCGAGAGGTTAATCAGCTTGCCAGTCTTAGTATATATAATATTATGTTTGGTTTCCAGTCACGAGCCCTAGTATAGTATATCTTCAATGGCCAGACTTCGGGAGTCATAATCGTATAATATATTTTGAGTGCTCAGACCATGGGATCCATACAGAATAATATATATATATATATATATATATATATATATATATATATATATATATATTAGATATATATATATATATATATATATATATATATATATATATATATACACACTCAGTATATACTGTATATATATATGTATATATATATATATATGTATGTATGTATGTGTGTATATATATATATATATATTTCTATATATATAAATATATGTATATATATACATACATATATATGAGAGAGAGAGAGAGAGAGAGAGAGAGAGAGAGAGAGAGAGAGAGAGAGAGAGAGAGAGAGAGAGATTTAGTGCCTTAAGCGTCATTCTACATTTTATTCAATTTCACTAGTCCTTTCATGGTTATGACAATGGCACAGACCTGTTACGGAAGGAATTAGTTGACCTATTAAGTTACCAATTGCTACATCACGCTCCTCTTCAAATCCAAAATGGATTTTTTTCAGCCTACTTAAACTTAGTCATACAATATCCTGCATTCCTTTCATAATACCCTAAGGCAGAAGCCACGCCTATTTTTCTGGCTATTTTCTGCGCGGTGGAATAATTAATGAATGTTTCCGAAAACTATAGAATCACAAACTTGTATTATTCATTCTTTTTGAACTATTTAATTAATAGAAATTTTCATCTCTTAGCAAACCCACTTTTGGCATGAATTATTCTAAGACAATACTTTTTTAATATACAGTCTTTTATTGCTCAAAAAGGTGTTTTCCTAAAATAATTGTTGTCACAACTGCTTTAGCATTTAATGAAAATTGCCGAATATGCTCAAAGCATGTGGAAAGAATATGCAAACATAATATATGACTATTTTGGAGTTATATACACATGCTTCCTTATACTAAATGCATTTATAAGTGCATTCATATCTGTATGTGCATGAAAAGCTTGCATTCATCCTTTAATATCTACAAACACTCTTGGAAAATCAACGGAATAAGTTGGTAACTAAACGAGAAGTAGGAAACCTCCTTTCTGTTATGAAATTTCATATTTGTTTTTGCAATAATTATCCATCAATAGCAAAAAGATATCCCGTGAGAAAGCAATTGAAAGGTTTCCATGCAAATTAGGCCACGCCCCTTAGTCCTTGCCATGAAGAAACACAAGTATAAAAGACTGTTCTTTGGTCATCACAGTCAGACAGTTTCACTCCTCAGCTGGATCACAATGAATGCTTTGGTAAGCATTGAAGATGCTTTTGGTATTGATGACTATCATGTTCCTTCATTTTATATTAACAGTATCTTAGGGGATTGGGATTAATTGGCTATTTGTTTTGTTAGAGTGTCTAAGTAGTTTTCTTCACTATGTAATGGTATTCACTCTGCACCATCGGCTAATTTCATTTCTTGACATATGATGACACATTTGAATTAATGTGTACAGCATAGTTTGCTTACTATCATAACAAATCTCCTTTCGAAACTTAAAATTTGTCTCCTTGATAATGCTATTTCTCAACTGTTCATTTCAGACATTATTTTCCCTTGCGGTGGCCATTGCGGGCTGTAGTTCATCCCTGGCTCATCCAGGTGTGTACGGTGCTTACCCAGGATTATACCCAGGGATTGTACCCCATGGGTACAGAGGGTCTATTCATGCAGCTCCACATGTACCTGCAGCTCATGGACCAGTGGCATATAACCACTTAGGCTATCCAGGATACAATGCTGGATACAACACAATCCCTTACGCTCCAATCCAGTCCCAGTTCCACGCCCAGGACGAACTCGGCCAATACTCGTTTGGGTATTCCGGAGGTCCTTCTGCCCGTTCTGAGAGTCGGGATGCCTTTGGCAACGTGAGGGGATCCTACAACTACATCGACTCTGAAGGAAAGGTGCAGACCCAGCACTACGTAGCCGATGCCCATGGTTTCCGTGTGTCTGGCACCAACTTGCCCGTAGCTCCTGATGCCCCAGAAGCAGCTCCATTGGCTCTTGCTGGACCCCTGCCAGAACCTGTTACAGATACCCCAGAAGTAGCTGCTGCTAAAGCTGCCCATCAGGCGGCTTATGACGAGGCAGCCGCTGCCGCAGAAGCTGCTCCAGATCGCAAGAAGCGCTCTATTGTAACTGCTCCTTTCCTTAGTGCTTACTCCCCACTTCGCTTCTCCTACGGATTTTCTGCTCCTCTGACGTATGGACACCCTTCCTTGTATGGTCTTCACCATACCTTCAGCCCATATGCCCACTCTACTCACGCCTATGACCATGCTCCTTCAACTTACGCTGCCCCATATGCTGGAGTCCCTTCTGTAACTGTTGAGGAGGAGAATGATGCAGCCACTCCAAGTGCTACCAAGCTCCTCCGTGTGGTGAACAGTCCCAAGCATGCCGTCAAATACAGTCTGTACTAAGATCTCCTAAATCTCCCTGCTTCCAGCAATGCTGTCTTAGGTTTGTGATGGCACTTGTGAACCATGCTACGTAGAGCACCTTCGCCATCAGGTACATCCTTTAAATTCCTTTTTTTCTGGAGGTTTTTGATGATCTTGATGGTGTTTGGTGTTGACGCGCACACTGTATAATGTAGAGAGTTATTCATGCCAAATGTGATCCTGTTTAAATTGTATATTTTTCTGAATAAATTAATACGATTACGAAGTATTTTAGTGTCCTAATATTCTTTTCATGGTAGTTTAATGATGTTGATACACTTGTGTGTATTTAGATGTTAATAAAACAACATTCCGATATTGATATGTGGCTAATGCATATTTCACTATGCACTCTGGAAACTATTTAGATTTTGTGTGGGAATTACCCCGAAGGAAAAATGTAGAATATTCATTTCTTAAGAGATTGAAACACGTAGAAGTGATTGAAAGGATTCTGAGAGGATTTTATCATGTGGAAAGAATTAACGACAGTAGTTTGGAGGGAAAAGGTTTATAAATGAGAATGGTTAGTAGGTAGGAAACATACTGAAAAGAATTGTTTCAAAACCTAGTAACTTTGAGAGAGTGTGCACTATAGAAGGGAATGATGCTAGTTAATTGAGTAATTCTTGCCTAGTGGCGTCTTGTCAGCTTTTGTAATGAAGGTCTTGAAAAAAGCTAAATTCAGAAAAAAATATTAAAGGACCACTCAATAGAGACCATACCATTGCCACGCTAAGCAATCTTATTCTGCTCTTAACTCCACTGCGTATTTGTATTTCGATGTATTTTCATCAAAATCTAATGGATTTGACCTCAGGTCATACCCCACTTGTCCTACAAGTTTCGTTGAAATTGCTTCAGTAGTTTTTTCCATAATGTTTTCCGTAAACAAAAAATTAA
>NC_090766.1:7362885-7365385 GCF_036898095.1 Palaemon carinicauda | reverse complement strand
ATGGTCTTCACCATACCTTGAGCCCATACGCTCACTCTACTCACGCCTATAATCATGCTCCTTATACTTATGCTGCCCCATACACTGCTGTCCCTTCTGTAACTGTTGAGGAGGAGGAGGATGCAGCCACTCCAAGTGATACCAAGCTCCTCCGTGTGGTGAACAGTCCTAAGCATGCCGTCTCATACAGCCTGTACTAAAATCTCCTGAATCTCCCTGCTTCCAGCAATGCTGTCTTAGGTTTGTGATGGCACTTGTGAACCATGCGACGTAGAGCACCTTCGCCATCAGGTACATCCTGCAAATTCCTTTTTTTTCTGGAGGTTTTTGATGATCTTGATGGTGTTTGGTGTTGACGTACCCACTGTATAATGTAGAGAGTTATTCATGCCAAATGTGATCCTGTTTGAATTGTATATTTTTCTGAATAAATTAATGCGATTGCATACTATTTTCGTACCCTAATACTCCTTTTATGTTTGTGTAATGATGTTGATATATTCGCGTATATTGTTAATAAAACAACTTGCTGATATTGATCACGTCGCTATCAGAAACTTACTGACGATTCGACGACCTGAGCTACCACACTTCCCGACCCCGGGTCGCCTCAGGCCACATATCACACTGCCTGAGGTTGACCCCGTAGAAAACGGAAAGAGGGTAAACTATACAAAAAGCTGTTCGGTTAGGTAGAGTTACCAGTAACTCCTTAGAAGGTAGTTCTAGGTAAGTATGTTAGGAAAAATACAAATTACTTAAAAATTTGTGATTTCAGTATGTTCTATGGAAATTATTTAGATTTTGAGTTGGAATTATCTAGACAGAAAAATCTGTAGAATATTCAGTACATAATATATTGAGACGTAGAAGTATTTTGAGAGGGTTTGGTCATGTGGAAAGAATGGTTGGTATTAGGTTAGTGGAACAAAAGTATAATTTAGTAAGAGGAGGAGGAGGAAAACTCCTAAAAAGGATTAGAGCTATGGTGGTAAACACATTTTGGAATGAAATGTATTATATTTCAGTTATTACCATCGCCAACTTCATTGCGGTGAAGGTTATGATTTAATAGGCGTATGTTTGTATGTATGTCTGTTGGTGATCCACATGAATCAAAAACTATTTGACGGAATCGCATGAAATTTGGTGGGATAATTAGCCATGATCCAAGGACAATTTAATTAGATTTTGGGATTGATTGGGACAAAGGTCAAGGGCAATGTTTCAAATGAGTAAAAAACTAATCACAAAACTCAAAAACTATTTGACCGAATTTCATAAAATTTGGTGGGATAATTGGCCATATTCCTAGGTAATTTTTTTTTAGATTCGTGAGTGATTGGGTCAAAGGTCAAGGTCACGAAAAGATAAAAAATTTCTTTTTGCAAGTTTTATCTGATTTGCATGAATCTACTGCCAAAACGTGCATAATTTAATTGCCCAATTGCCCGAATCTCATGAAATTTGGTGAGATGATTGGCCATGATCCTAAAACAATTTTTTTATTTTAAATTTTGTGAGTGATTGGGTCAAAGGTCAAGGTCACGAAAAGATAAGAAATGTCTTTTTGCTATATCGTGGTCAACTTTTATCCGATTTGCATGAAACTAGTGCCAAAATGTGCATAATCTAATTGCCTATCTTTTGTTATACAACAGGAAATGGTAATGTCATTACCCTTTTTTATTCATGTTTATATGCTAGTTTGATTGTGATTAGCATAACTCAAAAACTATTTGACCGAATCTCTTGAAATTTGGTAGGATGATTGGTGATGATCAAAGAGAAAAGTTTATCAGCAGTTTTTGTGCACCCCGGTTCACTCTGAATATTCGCCGTCAATGACCTTAAATGTCAGGATGCCAGAAAACTCTCAATCAATCAAATCACACTGAATATGAGGCCCTTTCTTTCCAATAGGTCTTTTACGCGATATCGATATTTTCCTTTGTTTCCACTAAACCATCTGAGAGAATTCTGATCCCTTAAACTGGCTTGAAGGCCGTTCATGAATGGCAGAGGCAAGGGACAGTGACATTGCCCTATCAAGCAGGACAGTGCCTTAGAGACTTACCATATGACACATGTTAATTGTTCAGTGGTCACTTTCCACTTGGGAAGGGTAGAAGAGACTTTAGCCATAGAAGAGACGCTTTAGCTATGGTAAGCAGCTGTTCTAGGAGAAGGACACTCCAAAATCAAACCATTGTTCTCTAGCCTTGGGTAGTGCTATAGCCTCTGTACCATGGTATTCCACTGTCTTTGGGTAGAGTTCTCCTTGCTTAAGGGCACACTCGGGCACACTATTCTATCTTATTTCTCTTCCTCTTGTTCAAGTTTTTATACTTTATATAGGAAATATTTATTTTAATATCGTTACTGTTCTTAAAACATTTAATTTTCCTTGTTTCCTTTCCTCATTGGGCTATTTTCCCTGTTGGAGCCCCTTGGGCTTAGAGCATCCTGCTTTTCCAACTAGTGGTGCAGCTTAGCTAAT
>NC_090766.1:7350385-7355385 GCF_036898095.1 Palaemon carinicauda | reverse complement strand
TTTGAAATAGCTAGATTTTTTGACAATCTACATTTATTTGATATTCTTAATTGAGGGTAAAATGGGGCACACTATTCTAAATTCTCTTCCTCTTGGTTTGTTAAGTTGGTAAGGCCTGGCAAGGATTCACATTGAAATAGCTAGATTTTGTGACTTATTCTACCTTATCTGATATTCTTAATTGAGGGTACAATGGGACACACTATTCTAAATTCTCATCCTTTTGGTTTGTTAAGTTGGTAAGGCCTGGTAAGGATTCACATTGAAATAGCTAGATTTTGTGACTTATTCTACATTTATCTGATATTCTTAATTGAGGGTACAATGGGACACACTATTCTAAATTCTCATCCTTTTGGTTTGTTAAGTTGGTAAGGCCTGGTAAGGATTCACATTGAAATAGCTAGATTTTGTGACTTATTCTACATATATCTGATATTCTTAATTGAGGGTACACTCGGGCACACTAATCTAAACTTTCTTCCTCTTGTTTTGTTAAAGTTTTTATAGTTTATATAAGAAATATTTGTTTAGGTGTTGTTGCTGTTCTTAAAATATTTAATTTTTCATTGTTTCCTTTCCTCACTGGGTTATTTTCCCTGTTTGGACCCCTTGTCTTATAGCATCTTTCTTTTCCAATTAGGGTTGTAGCTTAGCAATTAATGTTATTAATAATAATAATAATAGTGTGAGGTATTGCTAAAATCTATGTTTAATCATAAGCATTTTGTTTTAGATTAGCCATGAAATGGTCTGTTACAAAATGCATTCTGTATTATGGAACCTCACTTTCAGTTAAATGATTGTGTATTCAAATTTTTAAATACTTCCAGTCTAAATATACTATATATTCTGATCTTTAAATTCTAGGGTGTATATACTGTACATTGCAAATTCGAATCTGTGCTTTTAAATGTAGTGATTTTGCCTGGCATATCTCTTCATTTTTTACCTAAACTCACCAGTTATCTAAATCCCCAGTTAGTCTTCCAAATGTAATATCAGTATCATTTTATATTTTCCAGACATTATTTGCACTCGCTGCTGTTGCTGCTTGTGGCAGCTGCAGTCTGGGATACCCAAGTATCTATGGTGGATACCCAGGAGTATACTCGGGACACGATCATCATGGTTACAGAGGTGTTCACCCCATCGCCACCTATGGGTCTGCTGTTCACTCACCTTTGGCTTATAACCATGTAGGATATAACACCATCCCATATGCACCAATCCAGTCCCAGTATCACGCCCAGGACGAGCTCGGCCAGTACTCCTTCGGGTATTCTGGAGGTCCCTCTGATCGTTCTGAAACTCGTGATGCCTTTGGCAACGTCAGGGGATCCTACAACTACATCGACGCCGAAGGAAAGGTTCAGACCCAGCACTACGTGGCAGATGCCCTTGGTTTCCGCGTATCTGGTACCAACCTGCCTGTCGGCCCTGAGGCCCCAGTCTTCTCTGCCCCACTTCCTGAGCCAGTGCAGGATACCCCAGAAGTCGCTGCTGCAAAAGCTGCTCACCAGGCAGCCCATGATGAAGCAATTACTGGTGTCCATGCTGCCCCTTTGGCTCTCTCTGGCCCACTTCCTGAGCCAGTACAGGATACCCCAGAAGTCACTGCCGCAAAGGCTGCTCATCAGGCAGCTTATGACGAAGCAGCTGCAGCCGCCGAAGCTTCACCTGAACGTAAGAAACGCTCTGTGTTTGGTGTCCCTGCTCTAGGTGCATACTCTCCTCGCGGCTTCTCCTATGGATTCTCTGCACCATTGTCATATGGGTACTCATCTTATGGTGCTCACCATGGCTACCCATCTCATGGTGCTTACCATTCTTATGGGCCATACACCCATGGAGCCCATGCCTACCCTGCCCACCCTAGTTCACATATCACAAGAGACGCTACCCTTCTCCGTGTTGTGAATAACCCAGGTCATGCTGTTTCTTACCGTGTGGACTAAATGAAACCTCTAGTATGGTACCTAGCTGTCTCGTCCAATCATGTTAGTGCAAAAGTGAAGCCAGTAGCGTAGAGCACCTTCATCTGTTTATATGGATTAAGAACGTCCTAGCTAAGGACGCTAGACCTGTAGCCGGTGTGGGTGTTGACGCTCGCAATATTTTGTATATAATGTAAAGAGCTATTCATGTTTTGTGATCCTGCTGTATTGATAAATTTTCTGATGTATTGTATGTATAGATTTGAAGAATAGATGTTAAATTCAGCCTTCTATATGGTTTTAATTTTCATTATTTCCTCCTGGTAAATATGGTTTAAATTATTGTGGTTTAGTTATAGGAACAGTCATCAATGTTGAAAGAGTTGTCTGTTCAACAGATCTGAATTTCTTGATGTTTTATGAACATTTGTTTGTGTGTTTGTAAGAACCCGTCAAAATTTTATCCATGAAGAAAAAACCTTACCACGGGAAACAAAATTATTTACTCTTGTGACTAAGAAGAACCCTCACCAATGTTTGCCCCAGTAAGGGATGTTGCATTTAGAACTTGTTCTTACCAAAGACCTACGTGCCAGGCTCCTCAGGTCTCTTACAATAATATTCAAAACTTATTTTTTGCAAGGAACCCTCTTCTCTTATCCGGGTGTTTGCCCATGAATAATTGATTGGGTATCTTCCCTGTGATTTAGCGTTGCAACAACTTAGGTCGTTAATGCTGAATTGCATAGTAATGTTAAAGATCCTATAAAGATATTTGTATTATAACGTCCCAGGTGTCATTGTGACATAGGGGTCGCACAAGGATGCTGGCTTTCCCTTAAAGGTTTAAAGGCAACACATGAATGACAGGGGCATGGTACAGTGACATTGCTCTATCGAGCAGGACAATGCCCTAGAGACTAACCATCTACACTAATGATCAGCGCCAAGCCCCCTCTCCACCAAAGCTAGGACCAAGTAGGGCCAGGCAATGGGTGCTGATGACTCAGTAGATAGACCTATAGGCTCCCCCAAACTTGCATCTTTAGCTCACAAGGATAGTGAAGTTGCAGCGACTAAAGAAACTAACGAGTTTGAGTGGGATTCGAACCCCAGTCTGGCGTTCACTTGTCAGGGACGTTACCACATCGGCCACCACAGCCCTTATTTTGGAGAAGTTATAATGGTATTTTTCATGGAAATATGCAATACCGCCATCAAATTCTACAAAAGTTGTTAGCTAGACTGAGACCTTATTCAGTTGACGTAGATAATATCACCGATCATTGACGGTAAAGCCTTTCCTCACTGGGCTATTTTCCCTGTTGAAACATCTGGGCTTATATCATCCTGCTTTTCCAAATAGGGTTGTAGCTTAGCAATTAAGACTGATAATAATAATAATAATGATAATAATCTTGGCATCTCAGTCAAGGTCTAGTCATCATTTTGAAGAATCAGTGTCTCGTTCAAATTTATTCTTCAGGAACAAAGTCAATGCATATTACCTCCGCCAACGAAGTTGGGGGATGTTATATTTTACCCCCTGTTTGTGTGTTTGTTTGTGAGTGTGTATTTGTTTGTGAACAGCTTCCGGGCAACAATTTTAATTGTAGAATAATAAAAATTGCAGGGAATTTAAACCGTTATGTAAAGAGCTGGAAATGATTAACGTCCAATTCACGTAATCAGCTATAAGTTTGGACATCCTTGTCACAGAGATTTCAATTTTGGCTCATATTTGAATGTATGAAAATCCACGCCAATGAGAAATAAGCTGCCGTGGCGGAGGTTGGCACTCTACTGAGTGCCACTTTAGTTTGTAATTGAAAATTGAATCTGACAAATAAAACACACACACGCACACACACACCCATACATACATACATATATATATATATATATATATATATGTGTGTGTATATATATATATATATATGTGTGTGTATATATATATATATATATATATATATATATATATATATAAATATATATATATATATATATATATACATACATACATACATATAGTGATTCATTTTACTTCCGTTGTCTCATTTATGTGCTTGTTTAAGAAACATATTAAATTATTAAACTATAGTTATAAGAAGTATATATATGTGAATACATATATATGTGTTGACAAATACATATAAATGTCTGCATGTGTATCCCTACACGCACACAGAGAGAGAGAGAGAGAGAGAGAGAGAGAGAGAGAGAGAGAGAGAGAGAGAGAGAGATGTCACCCTCGTAATTTGCTGTTTGGTTGAATAAAGACATGCTCAATTTTTTGGAACTAGCCCATACGTTCCAAGTATCGAACGTGGTATCTTAGCCTAGCTAGCTAAACGCGCTCTTAAAAGATCCGCTAGTGCAGAGAGAGAGAGAGAGAGAGAGAGAGAGAGAGAGAGAGAGAGAGAGAGAGAGAGAGAGAGAGAGAGAGTAATTTCATTTAGAATCTGAATGAAGGTAGAGATATATGTATACAAATATTGTTATATAGATGAATTAGAAGATAGAGAGAAAGAGAGATTTGAATCATAACATCATATGAAAGTGTTGGACTGTGTAAGAGAGAGAGAGAGAGAGAGAGAGAGAGAGAGAGAGAGAGAGAGAGAGAGAGAGAGAATATCTTCGATATACAATAGGTAATTTCATTTAGATTCTGAATGAAGGTAGAGATATATGGATGCGTATATTGTTATATAGATAAATTAGAAGATAGAGAGAAAGAGAGATTTGAACCATATCATCATATAAAAGTGTTGGACTGTGTAAAAGAGAGAGAGAGAGAGAGAGAGAGAGAGAGAGAGAGAGAGAGAGAGAGAGAGAGAGAGAGCCTTACCTTATTGCCTTATATTATGTTTGGGTTCACCCAGGTCCCTCAGTGTGAGGTACCTCGTAGAGAGAGAGAGAGAGAGAGAGAGAGAGAGAGAGAGAGAGAGAGAGAGAGAGAGAGAGACCATTTATTTTGTAGTCGTGTTTCGCGTGTTGTTAAAAAAGTTATTAACAAAATATGTACTCTTTATCTATTATAATTTCCCAAATTCACAACTGGAC
>NC_090766.1:7320385-7345385 GCF_036898095.1 Palaemon carinicauda | reverse complement strand
ATGAAATGTTCTCTCACAAAGTCTCTGACGAATCCTGTAAGTTCTTCCACATCCCAACACGACAGCATCATGAGCATGATATCGAGGCCTCAGCTGTTCCTGTTGCCAAGGTCCTTTCGTTCGAATTGTTTAATAAATGCTCATTTTTTTCTAATAATTGTTTAATCTCCCATTCTTACTACTGGGCCAAACCATCTTCCAATCTCCTCCATCAATCTCCACCACCCTTATCCTCTCCCATCCAAATTGTTATATGATCTCAGCCCAAATGAGTTAAATGTGGCACAGACCTTATTTATTTGTGAAGCTCATTTTTATTGAACAATCCGAGAGTCGATCAAGATTTTAGAAGAGAGAAAGGAACAAATGAGAATAGTTAAAAAAAAACACTGAATGGCTTCACCTGTTCCAGTGCCTGGCCTTTGGCCTAGATTTTCTAACAGAATCCAATCCAATTCAGTACATTAAATTCATTGGAATTCACAATTCCCATAAGACTGTAATGTTAATAATAATAAGAATGGGTACGATTACGACTTTTTATTATTATTATTATTATTATTATTATTATTATTATTATTATTATTATTATTATTATTATTATTACTTGCTGAGCTACAACCCTAGTTGGAAAAGCAGGATGCTATAAGCCCAGAAGCTCCAACACGGAAAATAGCTACATCGTAATGATTTCAAGCTCTTAAAACATCCATGACGTTCCTATCTTCGAGAGATAATTCCTAACACAGTTAATGTTCATTTTTATAAAGACCAGTTTTGCTTTGAATTTTGCTGTATTTGGCCAAAGAATAGAGGGAAAAATAGCCGTATGTTTGGTTTAGTTCACATTACCCATTACTTAGTTTTGTATGTCGATGAGGGCAATTCCTTTCTTTATATCTAAGAATGTTAAAGGTTTAAAGGCCACTCATGAATGGCAGAGGCAAGGGACAAGGACATTACTCTATCAAGCAGGACAATGGCCTAGAGATTGACCATATATACATATGATCAGCGCTCAAGCCCCTCTCTACCCAAGCTAGGACCGAGAAGAGCCAGTCAATGGCGGCTGATGACTCAGCAGGTAGATCTATAGGCTCCCCCAAACCCCCAATACTTAGCTTAGAAGGATGGTGAGGTTGCAGCGACCAAAGGAACTAACGAGTTTGAGCGGGACTCGAACTCCAGTCTGTCGTTCACCAGTCAGGGACGTTACCACAACATTAAACTATCTCTGTTCTATCTCAAAATAGGTGTCAACTCTACCTTTTCATCATATCATAAACTTTGTAGACAATAAAAGTATAGGGGTAATATAAGTAATCTTTAATGATTATTTTTTATTTTACTTTGAGGAAATTATCACACACACAAACACACACACATGATCACAGCCTGAATATCTCTCTACAGTATATACAGAAAGTAAAGGCAAGTCAACACCGAGTCCCGTCACTTCACTGGCCTCCATCAGGAAGAGAGGCTGGTGAGCTGACTGAAGACTACGGTGCTCTACGTCGTCTGTTCACGAAAGATGAGACATCAAGAGCACACAAACAAACAATTTGTTTATTTGCGGGCGTCGGGGGCGGCTTCAGCTGCAGTAGCAGCCTCGTCGAAAGCAGCCTTGAAGGCGACCTTAGCGGCGGCGACCTCTGGGGTGTCCTGAACTGGCTCCGGCAGGGGTCCTGGAAGAGCCAAGGGAGCTGGGGCCTCAGGGGCGTCGGGAGCCACGGGAAGGTTGGTGGCGGAGACACGGAAGCCGAGGGCGTCGGCCACATAGTGCTGGGTCTGGACCTTGCCTTCAGAGTCGACGTAGTTGAAGGATCCCCTGACGACGCCGAAGGCATCGCGGGTCTCAGAGCGAGCAGAAAGACCTCCGGCATACCCGAAGGAGTACTGGCCGAGCTCATCCTGGGCGTGGTGCTGGGTCTGGATGGGAGCTACTGGGGCGTAAGGGAGGGCATTGTAGGCTACAGGAGCCACGCCGGTATAGGTCAAGGGCACTTGACCCACAGGCAGTGGGGCGGCAGCAGGAAGGAGTCCCTTGTACCCTTGGGGAAGGAGACCTGAGTAGAGTCCTGGGTAGGCCCCATAGATCCCTGGATATCCTAAAATCTGGGCACAGCTGCACGCAGCTACGGCTGCTAAAGAAAGTACTGTCTGTGGAGCATAAGAGAAAGTTTCATTTTAAATATCAAGGTATTTAAATCATGTTTTTTGAATATCAAGACATTTAAATCATATCAGTTAAATTGAATTCAAAATAATTCAAAGAACTCAATCAAGTTACTTCTTTCTTTGTCGAGAATTTCGAACAATTTCATCTCAGAACTGAAATCCAGTTACATAATGATATATTACAATCGTGAATGAATACGTCCAATTATTCTACTATCAATAATTCAAACGTAAACTGCATTTATATTTTCAATTTCAAAGCAAATGGGTTTATTAATCTGCTACATTTTCATGTCAATTTATGAATGAACTTTTTACTTTCTCAAGTTAGAACAAATAAGAAAGAATCTCAAGTTACCAGAGGATTCATGGTGATCCAGCGAAGGGCAGAGGCTGTCTGACTTCTTTGGCCAACGGGACTCCTTTTATAGGAGAGAGTAAGGACAAGGACAAGGACCTTAGGGGCGTGGACATGGAAACAGATAAATCTTTTTTTAGGGCAGAGCTGTTGCCCGAAGCTTTTTTCTTTTTTTTGCTTTTTTTGCCTGATGTCCCATATCCTATAGAAGGATAGAAAGCGTTGTAAGAGATGGTTTTCGGCAAGTGCAACCCTTTAATAATGATAATAATAATAATAATTATTATAATTATTATTATTATTATTATTATTATAATAACAGTCTAAATTATTGTTATTGTTATTAATATCTTTAATAATGGCTTTCATCTCCATCAATAAATTTTTTGCCAATTTTTTAAGAATAAATTTTAAGATTAACGAAAACAAATTTTAGTTCTTGAAAAGTTTTTTTATATATTCTTTATATTTACACAATATAAACGTGCAATTTTTTTTGTGTTTATTGTGATAATATAATATGGATAGTGATAGTAATAATAATAATTATTATTATTATCCTTTTGTAGTAATAGTAACATAGAAGCAGTAATAATTCTATTTCTGCTTCGTTATATCTTTTAGATTTTGTAACTTTTGCCACACCATCATTACTGTATAATGCAAGTCTCACTTGAGTTGAGTCGGATAAAACCAATTGATCTTGAGAGTTTGGAGGTAAATGTCTTGATAGGAGAGCAGGAATTGAATAAAAAGGGGGCATAACCATCTGTTACAATTTGTTACTCTTAAATGTCGTTAGAGTTCCATTGAACTTTTGAATTGTGTCTTTTAAAGACCAACTAAACAAAGGTCGAGATAAGTAGCAACAGTTTCCATAAAGGCCAAGTCTCTAAGGCCTTTATTTAGAGTCGCCAGTGCCAAAAGCCTTTTCAGGACACTTTAGAGACAAAGACCTTTTTTGGGAATCATCAGTGCAAAAGGTCTTATTTATAAAACCAGTGTCGAAGACTTTTGGGAATTACCAATACCAAGGATTTTGAGTGTCACAAAGGTGCCAGAGACATTTCAGAGAGACACCAAAACTGAAGGCCTTTTTAAGAGCCATCATTGATAGAAGACCTTTTAGACTCAACAACATCAAATGCCTTTTTAAGAGCCATTATCACCAAAGTTTCTGATGTATAAGTTCATGCTGGTATGACCATCTGCTTAAATACATTTCTTTTTAAAGAAAGTGGCATTTTACTTTTCATAATTTTATTTTGTTTATCAAAAGGTCTCCATCCCATTCCTGTCCTTTTAATTTTGGCTTCGTGTCCTGGGGAAACACTTACTGTCTGTACTAAGTACGTATATTCATTAACAATCTCTAGACGTTCACTCGTAACCCTTATTTGTTGTATCTGTACATTTTCATTGAACATTATCTTGCCTATATTTATTTTCAGTCCTACGTTTCTGCTTCCTCTATTCAAATCTTTTATCATCCTTAGCAATTCCTCCCATGGTTCACTAAACAGAACTATGGCATCTGGAAATCTTAATGCGTTAAGGTATTCCCCATTACTGTTAATTCCTACATTTTCTCAATCTATTTTTTAAACTTCTAGGCATGCTGTAAATAATTTAGGAGAGATGAGGTCTCCCTGCCTAACTCCTTTCTCAGTCAGAAGTTTCTCACTATCTTCATCTTCATGCAGTTTTAAGATTGGTATACTTCCCGCATAGATATCTTCAAGTGTTCTAAAATATGATTTATCTATTCCTTGTCTTTGAAGTGCTTTCATTACTGCTAAAGTTTTGACAGAATCAAAAACTTTCCCATAGTTTTTTTTTTTTTTTTTTTTTTTTTTTTTTTTTTTTTTTTTTTTTTTTTTTTGCAATGAAGCATCTTTTGCACTCCTACCCATGCCATTTTTCTTCTGGAATCCGGGACCAGCGTAGTCTAGTCTTCGTATATGGAAATTCTGAGGGAGTGAGTAAGCTTCACGTTCTAAGGTGTATTCCACGACTGGGACCAGTGTTGAAAGCTCTACATCAACTGATTTGCAATCTCAGAACATTGAGCTGCATCGGTGAAAGAAGAGAAATAGCATTGAAAGGAGTTGAGAACTATTTCATTGCAGAGAAATTGCAGGAGCATCGAGACCACAATACGTCATTTGATTTATTAAGATCACAAACCTAATTTCCGAGGGAGCGTGTAAGCTTCACTGGTCTGCTTTGAACAAAATATGACGTTCCCAAAGACCGATTTCGGTTTGACGATCTGACTAAATAGAAAAAATGGAATAGTAAGCGTCGTGAAATTCTGTGAAACGTGAAAAACCATTTATGTATTTTTCTTAAATTTTCATCTTTATGTTTCAAAGAATCTAAAGTTTCTTTTATCAATTTTTGTTAATTTGTATCGGATTTTTCAAATATTTCTGTACATAGAACGAAATTTCACCACCATAGCCCATATATTAAAGTGAAAATCCATCACTCTCTGTAGTCCTGAAGAAGGATCACGAAGTCTCTGATCCCGAGGTAGAGAGAATAAAGATATTAGAAGGAGTATAATATATGGCTTATATGAATATGAAAAACACGTTTAAATGTGCAAAATAATCATTAATCGTAGCCAATTACAAAATTACCAAAAAGCTACAATGGTGGAGATGGGTTGATTTCAATTCTAAGAACAAAAAAAACTGAATTCGATTGGTATAAGTATGGGAGAATTGTGGTCAACTTTAATCTCTCTTTGTGGCTGAGTGGCTAAGGCAGTGGAACTTCAGTTTCTGGGGTTCCGGGTTCGATTCCCTGGACGACCAGAAGCTATTATCTTTAAGTTGATTCCCCCTGCGGTCTCTGATGCCGAGGTATAGAGAAAGCAGGTATTAGAAGGAGTATATTATATGGTTTATATGAATATGAAAACCACATCTACATATGCCAAATTGTCATATATGAATATATATATATATATATATATATATATATATATATATATATATATATATATATAATATATATATATATATATATATATATATATATATATATATATATATATATATTACTAGCTAAGCTACAGCCCCAGTTAGAAAAGCAGGATTCTATAAGCCCAAGGGCTCCAATGTAGCCCAGTGAGGAAAAGAAATAAAGAAATAAATAGACTTATAATGAAAAATTGAAATTAAATATTATAAGAAGTGTAACAACATTAAAAAGATCTTTCATATATGAACTATATAAAGATTTTTGTCAGCTTTTTCAACATGAAAACATGTGCTGCAGGCTTTAACTTTTGAAGTTCTACCGATTCAACTACCTGATTAGGAAGATCATTCCACTAATTGGTCACAGCTGGAATAAAACTTCTAGAATACTGTGTAGTATTGAGCCTCATGATGGAGAAGGCCTGATTATTAGAATTAACAGCATTCTTAGTATTACGAACAGGAGGGTACTGTCCGGGAAGATTTGAATGTGAATTATGAAAAATCTTATGCAACATGCATAACGAACTATATGAACGACGATGCCAGAGATTAATATCTAAATCAGGAATAAGAAATTTAATAGACCGTAAGTTTCTGTCCAACAAATTAAGATGAGAATCAGCAACTGAAGACCAGGCAGGAGAACAATACTCGAAACAAGGTTAGAATTAAAGAATTAAAACACTTCATCAGAACAGATTTATCACCGGAAATCTTAAAGACTTTCTTAAAAAGTCAATTATTTGTGCAATTGAAGACCTAATGTTTTTTTTCCTAAGTAAACTTGCTGTCGGGAATCACACCTAAAATTTTAAGTCATACAGAGTTGAAGAGACTATCAATAATGAGATCCGGATGTTGAGGAGCCACTGTCCTTGACCTACTTACAATCATACCTTGAGTTTTGTTAGGATTCAACTTCATGCCACATAATTTGCACCATGCAAGCTAGATCTCTATTAAGGGATTCATCAACCTCAGATCTACATTCAGGAGATGGAATTGATGCAAAGAGAGTAATATTATCTACATATGCAACGACCTTGAAAAGGAATGGGCCAAGATTACTACCCAGAGGAACACCAGCTATCACATTCCTATACTCACTATGGTGGCCATCACCAACTCTCTGCGACCTATTACTTAGAAATTCAGTAATGATGCTAAGAAAAGATCCACTCGCTCCCAACTGTTTGAGTTTGAAAGCAAGGGCCTCGTGATTAACACGGTGTAAGGCAGCACTAAAATCCATCATACAAACTTCCTTACCACAATCAAGGGATTGTATGTATGTATATATATATGTGTGTATAAATATCTACCTATTTATATACACAATATAAGTATACATATACATATATGTATATTTCCTGTTTCTTCTTCATTGTCCGATAAAGAATCTCTCAAAAATAATAGCAGCATTTATGTTAAAGTTATTATCGTATTCAAAATTTTCTTCACAACCTTGAAATATATCCATTTCTAAATATAGATGAATATAGATAGAGCTATTAGATCTATTATATCCTTATTTTTTTATCTTTTATTGCGAAATTAGACCTTTTAGATTCCTTAAATATTTTTTTTACTCCATTTAGTTATTTATGGACAAATGATAGACTTTTTTTTAGAATGAATCATTTAATGAACATCAGATTCATACAAAAGCCAAGAAAAGAAAAAAAAATAGTAGAAAACACTACATGAACTTTCAAACACAGGTCAGATCGTTTGCGTCAACACCAAGTTGAAAAGGACTGGAACTTCAATTTCTATTTTTAGAAATAACTTTTGTTTTACTAATAAACAGTTGAAAGCCAATCAGATGCTCGATCATATGGCGATCGATTGAAACTAGACAGTTCCTCCCTTCGTGAATTGGTGATCTACGCTTCTAGAACATCTGTAGGAGAGAGCTTGAGACTGGTACTCGAAGGGCTTAGTCTACTACTGCACTTGGGGCTGCTACAGCTGCTGTGTTGTTGGTGGTCACTACTGTCCGGGGCTGTAGGCAGTGAGAGTTGGAAAACCAGCAGATGTGTCATAGGGCGTGAGAGCTGGGATAGCACCCAAGGCAGTGGTGTACTGAAGAGGAGATCCTACAACAGCAGGGTGGCTGTAAGTCATGGGAGAGGTAAAGCCATAGGAGAAGCAGAGAGGAGAGATGGCAGATACGTGACGGGTAGCCATGATGGAACGCCTCGTACGTGCAGGAGTAATGGCGGCTGGAGCAGCTGCTTCTCTGTGGGCAGCTTCGTGGGCGGCCTTAGCGGCAGTGACCTCTGGGGTATCCTCTACTGGGGTAGGGGCGGCCAGGGATGCTGGTTCTGGAGCAGCAGGGGCTTCGGGCAGGTTGGTGCCGGAGACGCGGAAGCCGAGGGCATCGGCCACGTAGTGCTGGGTCTGGACCTTTCCTTGGGAGTCGACATAATTGTAGGATCCCCTTACGACGCCGAAAGCATCTCGGGTCTCAGAGCGTGCAGAAGGACCTCCGGCATACCCGAAGGAGTACTGGCCGAGCTGATCCTGGGCGTGATGCTGGGTCTGGATAGGAGCTACAGGGGTGTAAGGGAAGGCATTGTATGATACAGGATCCACGCCGCTATAGGTTAAGGGCACTTGAGCCACGGGCAGTGGGGCGGCAGCTGGAAGGAGTCCCTTGTACCCCTGGGGAAGGAGGCCTGAGTAGAATCCTGGGTAGGCCCCATAGATCCCTGGGTATCCTAAAATCTGGGCATTGCTGCACGCAGCTACGGCCGCAAGAGAAAGGACTGTCTGTGGAACATAAGAAAAATAAAGTTTATTTTTGAATATCAAGACATTTAAATCATGTTATTTAAATTCAAAGCAAAATCATGTGAAGATCTCAATCAAGTCACTTATTTCCTTTGTCAAGAATATTTTATAATTTTATCTCACCTGGACTGAAATCCAGTTGCATAATAATGCATTGCAATAGTCATGAATCAAAAAAAAATTGTAACAATCATTAATTGTAACTTGAACTGCATTTCTATTTGCAAATTTAAAACAAGTGGCATGTGAATCTACTACATTTTCATGCCAATGTATGAATGCCTTTACTAATTTATTTAGTTAGACCTTAAGAAAGAATCTTTTCACAGACGAAAATTAATCTCAAATTACCAGAGCATTCATGGTGATCCAGCGAAGGTCAGACGCTGTCTGAATCCTTCGACCAGTGGAACTTCTTTTATAGGAGTAAGGACAAGGACTTTAGGGTGTGGGTGGGGTAACGGAGAAATCCTCTTCAGGGTATATCTGTACCTGGAGTTTTTTTTTCCTGTTTGGTGTACCATATCCTATAGATGTGTAGAACCCATGGTTGATATGTATGAAAGGGTGGCTGTGGCCTGATTGGTAACGTCTCTGCCTGGTGTTTGCCAGTCGGGGGTTCGAGTGCCGCTCAGACTCGTTAGTGTCATTAGTGTCTATAACCTTACCATCCTTGTGAGCTAAGGTTGGGGGGTTTGGGGAAGCCTATAGGTCTATCTGCTGAGTCATCAGCAGCCACTGCCTGGCCCTCCCTGTCCTAGCTTGGGTGGAGAGGAGGTTTGGGCGCTGATCATATAATATATGGTCAGTCTCTAGGGCATTGTCCTGATTGCTAGGGCAATGTCACTGTCCCTTGCCTCTGCCATTCATGAGCGACCTTTAAAACCTTTAAACCTTTAGAGGATTGTTGATCCAAGTCTCCTTTATGGAAGTGAAGTTTTGATGTTGAATATTAAAAGAAAATCGGTAGATATGAATGTTTTTATGGTATATGGGAATCAGAATCGTTATAAAGGAGTAAAACGTGAATTCATACAGAATTCTTAAAAAGAAGAGACCTCTTTACTGAGATGATTCTGAAGAGAAGATGCTAAAGAGGCATTAAAAGAACCTCATCATCCAGGATGCTACTGAGTGCTAGGAAGATAGAGAGGAATGACAGCGTATGTAAATGAGCTAGACGTTCTACTTATGAGTCTTCTATGGAGGAGTAAGAAGCAGAAAATGTATTACAAGTTTTCTGCATATGGCTTTCATCCATGATTCAGCTGACAAGGTCTGAATCTCATAGTGATAATTTTCTTTTGAAATATCCTGTTACAAAAACCCTTCGCAAATAAATTTCTTATATATATATATATATATATATATATATATATATATATATATGTATATATATATATATACATATATATATAAATATATATATATATATATATATATATATATATATATGTATATATATATATATATATATATATATATATATAAGAAATTGGGGTCACCAGAGGGGTTATGTAAGTTCAAACAAAGCGTTTGAAGTTTATTTTCCTTGACAATATTTTGTATTGTCTGTGTTAATTGATAAGATGCAATACTTAGACACAAATATTTTGTTTTGGTAATAGTGTGTATATATGTGTAAATCCATATATATATATATATATATATATATATATATATATATATATATAGATAGATAGATAGATAGATAGATAGATAGATAGATATATAAATATATATATATATGTGTGTGTGTAAGTGCATATATATATATATATATATATATATATATATATATATATATATATATATAGGGAGAGAGATGTTTTTTCCTGATAGGGATTTTTTATGGAAAGAATATAATACACCTTGCGAACACTTTTGTACATGAGGTTCGTTTCCTTCAAAAATAAAGGAAAGGAAACAAAGGTTGTATTTCTATTCAAAATATCAGGAATAAGACAAAGAATAGTCTTCTTGGCACCTTAAGATAAACAGAGAACAGAAGAGGGAGATGTAATTACTCTAGGTCTGACCCAAATTATTTACCTCCATCTCACTTCCCAACCCTCTTCCAGCCTCCTTTATCAGTCTCCACCCATCTAATTCTCTCCCATCATCACCTTCTTCATCTTCTTTCCCTCCGTTATCCCTACACTAAGGGGTCGGTTACCTGATGCACTCTCTCCAATGCCTTCCAGCAAACCTCTTCTCTCCATATCATCCTTCACCTTATCTCGTCATCTAACTCTCTACCTCCCTCTTGATCTTTTTCTTACAGGTTCCTCCCAAGCCCTCCTCACTTCCTCCCCACCATACATCCTCAACACATGTCCCAAACCATCTCAGTGGTTAAACTGTTATCACCTCAGCATTCTCTGCTGCGCTTGCTATTCTTCTTATTTCGTCATTTTCCAATCTTTTAAGCATTGGTATTCCAATAATCCACCTGAAGGATTCTCATCTTCCTCTTTTTGTCTTAGAACCCATGTTTCCAATCTATACGTTTACACTGGTCCTATTACTGTGCTATAGATCTTGACGTTTTGCTTGACTAGCCTTTCTTATCATATACCTCTCCTGCTACCTCCCTCCACTTCCCCCAGGCTGCTTTCATCCTAATCTCAACTTCAGCATCACATCCTCCCTCCTGACTTAAAGCAGATCCCAAGTACCTTAATTTTTCCACTTGTTCAATTATCTAGCTTCTACTTTCATGCATCGTTACACTGTTCCTGCCTGCCTTACTGGTCCCCATAGATTCCGCTTTATCCACATTTGCTCTCAAACGATCCATCTCCATAGTCTCTTTCCTCTGTACAACCCTTCTCTGTAAGTCTTCCTCATTTTCAGCGATAATCACCAAATCATCGCTTCCATAAGACTAAAATTACTGCCAGCTCTTTGCTCAGACATCATCTGTAATGTATAAACGCTTCCAGAAGACTAAAATTACTGCCAGATCTTTGCTTAGACATCATCTGTAACGTATAAACCCTTCCAGAAGACTAAAGTCACTGCCAGATCATTGCTCAGACAGCATCTAACATTTAAAACGCTTCCAGAGGACTAAAATTACTGCCAGATCTTTGCTCAGACAGCATACGTAATGTTTAAACCCCCTCAGACTGCTAAAGCTAGTGCCAGATCTTTGCTAAGACAACATAAGGAAATCCCACAACTTTTCATTTATGGTCTCTTCACTTATCCTAATCCTCTCTCTTCCAATTTATATTTTCTCAGCCCACATCAGTTAGATATGGCACTAACCTTATTCATATGTACTGTAGAACTTTGATCAATTCGAGAGTGGATCAAGAATCAAGAAGAGATAAAGAAACAAATAAAAATAGTTAGAGAAAAACAGTGAATATGTTCATCGGTCCCAGTACCTCGCCCTTGGCCTTGATTTTATAACAGAATCAAATTTAGTTTTGATGGTGTTTCGCAAAGCAAAAAACTGATGGAATGCATTGCCTGTTTTGTTTAATGAATTAGGGCGTTACCATTGTTTATATCTAAAAGCATTGATGTTTAACTAATCTTATGGCATATCTCGTAATGTATCGAAACTACCTTTTCGCCATATAAGGTTTATAGAAAATCAAAGTAAAAGGATAATGTAACTAATCTTTAATAATATTTTTTTTTCACTTGAAGAAATAGTCACACACACAAACACACACACATGATCACAGCCTGAATATCTCTCTAAAGTATATACAGAAAGTGAAGGTGAGTCAACGCCGAGTCCCATCACTTCACTGGCCTCCCTCAGAAAGAGAAGCTGGTGAGCTGACTGAAGACTACGGTGCTCTACGTCGCCTGTTGACAGAAGATGAGACAGCTTTAAGAACACACAAACAAACAAACAATTTGTTTATTTGCGGGCATCGGGGGCGGCTTCAGCTGCAACAGCGGCCTCGTCGAAAGCAGCCTTGAAGGCGACCTTAGCGGCGGCGACCTCTGGGGTGTCCTGAACTGGCTCCGGCAGGGGTCCTGGAAGAGCCAAGGGAGCTGGGGCCTCAGGGGCGTCGGGAGCCACGGGGAGGTTGGTGGCGGAGACGCGGAAGCCGAGGGCGTCGGCCACGTAGTGCTGGGTCTGGACCTTGCCTTCGGAGTCGACGTAGTTGAAGGATCCCCTGACGACGCCGAAGGCATCGCGGGTCTCAGAGCGCGAAGAAGGACCTCCGGCATACCCGAAGGAGTACTGACCGAGCTCATCCTGGGCGTGGTGTTGGGTCTGGATGGGTGCTACAGGGGCGTAAGGGAGTGCATTATAGGATACAGGAGCCACGCCACTATAGGTTAAGGGCACTTGAGCCACAGGCAGTGGGGCGGCAGCAGGAAGGAGTTCCTTGTAACCCTGAGGAAGGAGGCCTGAATAGAATCCTGGGTAGGCCCCATAGATCCCTGGGTACCCTAAAATCTGGGCACTGCTGCAGGCAGCCACAGCTGCTAGAGAAAGTACTGTCTGTGGAGCATGAAAAAAATAAAGTCTATTTTTAAATATCTAGACATTTAAATCGTGTAGATTAAATTAAAATCAATATCATTTGAAAAACTCAATCAAGTTACTTCTTTCTTTGCCGAGAAAATCGAACAATTTTATATCAACTGAATTCAACGAAAATTGCAACAATCATTAATTCTAACATAAACTGAATTTGTATTTGAAAATTCAAAACAAGTTGCATTATGAATATACTACATTTTTCTGTCAATAATGAATGAGTTTACTGCTTTCTTTAGTAAGAACAAATTAGAAAGTATCTTTTCACGGACGAAAAGGAATCTCAAATTACCAGAGGATTCATGGTGATCCAGCGAAGGGCAGAGGCTGTCTGAATCCGTTGGCCAACGGGACTACTTTTATAGGAGCGAGTAAGGACAAGGACAAGGACCTTAGGGGCGTGGCTATGGAAACGGGGAAATCCTCCTTAGGGCAGAGCTGTTCCTCAGATTTTTTACTGCCGGGTGTACCATATCCTTTGAATGGATGGAAAGCATTGCATTATTATTATGTTTATTAATATCTTTATGTCTTTGTGTCTGTCAATCAATTATTTATGCTCATTTTTTATGAATAAATCTCTCAATGACAACGAAAGCCAAATTTTTTTTCGAAAGTTTTTTTTTTTATATATTTTTTATATCTACACAAGAATATAAATGTACAATTTTTATTGCAGTGTTTATTGTTATATAATAATAATAATAATAATAATAATAATAATAATAATAATCATCATCTCCTCCTCCTACACCTATTGACGCAAAGGACCTTGGTTACATTTCGCCAGTCGTCTCTATCTTGAGCTTTTAATTCAATACTTCTCCATTCATCATCTTATATTGCGCGCTTCATAGTCTTCAGCCATGTAGGCCTGGGTCATCCAACTCTTCTAGTCCCTTGTGGAGCCCAAGTAAATGCTTGGTGAACTAATCTCTCATGGGGAGTTCGAAGAGAATGCCAAACCATCTCCATATACCCCTCATCATGATCTCACACACATATGGCACTCGAGTAATCTCTTTTAGAGTTGCATTTCTAATCCTGTCCTGCCAATCAACTCCCAAGGTCCTTCTGAGGGCTTTGTTTTCATATCTACTGTATCTATTGGAGGTTGTTTCATGTCCATGCAGTAACACCGATCTCTTTAAACCGATAGTCTGATTTTTATATATAAATTCAGGCGATTTGATTTCCAAATTTTAATCAACCTAGCCATTGTCTGGTTTTCTTTTTTTTCAATCTTTCACTAAACTCTAATCCTAAATACCCTGTATTGGAGATCATAGTTCCGAAATACCTAAATGATTCTACCTCGTTAATCCTTTCTCCTTCGTTCTCATCATCTCTGTCTTTCTTCTATTTATCTTTAGCCTAACCTCGTGTGATATTTCATGCATTCTGATAAGCAAGCATTGCAAATCCTGTGGTGTTTTGCTAACAAGGACAGCATCATCAGCATACTCTAGGTCCGCTAATTTCCTATTACCAACCCAGTCCAATCCTTCTTCACACTCTCCAACTGTTCTATGCATTACAAAATCCATGAGGATGATGAACAACATAGGTGACAACACATTCCCTTGGAGTACTCCGCTGATCATTGGAAATTCGTTTGATAGTACTCCACTAACATTAACTTTGCACTTGCTATGCTCATGAACAGACTTAATCAAATTTACATATTTAAGAGGAATTCAATTATAACACCAGGCTCACCACAAAATTGGCCGGTGCACACTATCAAATGTTTTTTTCATAGTCTCCAAATGCCATCAAAAGTGGATTTCTGTATTCTACGCATTGTTGTACAACACGTCTTGAAATTAAAATTTGGCCAGTACAACTTCTACCCTTCAAAATCTTACTTGTTCATCTCTCAGCTTTTCATCAGTCTTTCTTTCTAGTCTCTTTAGAATAAGCATGTCTCAAAACTTCACTACCTTCTGACTGACATATGTTCTTAATATCACACCATTCTTTATTAATTGTCTACTCTTCGTCTCTCAAAGTCGATTCCTACATTCAATTGCAAATGTTTTTCTGTGCTCATCTTCAATAGGTTTGGTTGTATCAAACCCAGGTATTCTATCTACATTTTTGTTGGGTGCTTTCAGTTTTAATTTTAGTGTGGAATTGAGGAGCTGGTGATCACTACCAATATCTGCACCTCTACAGCATATTACATTTCTTAGAGTCCTCCTTCTCTCTTTATAAATGGCTATGTGATCTATTTTATTTTTGTAATTGCCACATAGTGATTGATTGATTGATTTGAGGTTTTCTGGCATCCTGACATCTAAGGTCATAGACGCCGAGCCACAGGGTGAAGTCCATGTATATTTGTGGATGTCTTTGTGCTAGGCAAGAGTATCTCCAATGACAAGATTGTTTGTTGAACAGAAACTTATGAAATGTGCTCCATTTTCATTTGCAACTTCGCCAAGACCCTCAACACTCATCACATTCTCTATACCTTGATTATTCCTTCCAGTTTTAGGAGTGAAGTTGCCAATTACAATTTTCATATCTCTCTTTGGAATCTCATCTATTACACTCTGCAGATCTTCATAGTATTCATCTTTTCTTTCTTCAGGGGAATAATTTTTTGGTGCACACCAAACTATGATACTCATATTGCACTGCTTTGATTTAAACTTTTCAAGTAAAACTACGATTTACAGCTTCCCACTCAGTCAATGCCTTTTCTGCTCTTGGTGTCATCATCATTCCTTCCCCCTCTCTTCCAACTCCGTCTGTCTTTCTTGAATAGATATATAAATTGCCTTGTCTAAGGTTTCGTTACCTATCCCCTTACAACGTGTTTCACTTAGGGCTAAGATATCCAAAGTATATTTCATAAATTCATTCTCCACTTACTGTAACTTCCCAATCTGATTCAAGGTTCTAACATTCCAATAAACAATTTTCAATTTTTCTTTAGAATTTATAAACCGTGAGATTCTTAGCACCCTGCAACGCCCAGAACTGGAGGCCATTCTGTCATTTGTGCTTTTTGTAAACTGACTAATCCATAGAGGATTCATTGGCTAAATTCATCAAAGGATAGGCAGTTCCTTGTGATGTGCAGTGCCTATCTAACTAAGGCAAAGAGACCCCTGCCTGTCCTTACTAAATCCAGTAAGATCATCCGCCAGGCGAAGGAGTAAAAGCCGAAAAGTCATCTTGTCTATCACCTTAATTCCAATCTGTCACCTTGCTGCCAGTGACTTCTTCGTGATTTAGGTTATTTCCTCCACACTCAAGTTCTCATTACTCCTCCAGGTTGCTCATCCGTTTACATAACCGTTGGCAAACATTGATTACTAAGATATACCACCTAGCACGGTAAAATATTCCGCCTAGCACTGTAATGTGAAAATAATTTTGTTAATTTTTTGTTTGTGAACAACATTACACAAAACTACTACACTAATTTCTTCAACGAAACTTGCACAAGTGGGACAAATCCATTAGATTTTGAAGAAAATACATTGAAGTACAATCACGCAGTGGAGTTTAATGCAAAATGAGACTGCTTGGCGTGACAAAGGCATGCTCTCTACTGAGTGCCCCTCTAGTTGTATATAGATTAAGGAAATCCCTAATCTATATTTGTTCCGATATGAATATTTCCCATATCCCAATAAATAGATTACTCTATCGCGTCTCTGCCGATCAGAGATTTTCCTTCCCCACAGCCCCCCCCCCCCCTCCCGATCCCCCTTCTCACCTAAATTTAGTTTTGTCCTCATTCATCTTGGATGTATTGATAGCCTGCTAAGTACTGAGCAGCAATGAGTAAGTAAGAGTTAATGAGGAAATATGAGGGACTTTATTAGAAACACTGTGATAAAATAAAAAAAGAGGTTAGTTATGACATTAAAATATTACATGGCTGCCTAACTTACAATCTAGGTAATTTGCATATTTAGCAAAATAGGCTACATAATTTAAAAGCTAGGCAGCCTAGTTTATGAAATAGGCACAGTTTTAAAAGGAGCTTACAAGTTAGGCAACGTTAGTGCCTAATATAGAAATTTGGCAATTCGATTGCCTAGTTTACAAATTAGGCAATTCTTCATCTTAGGCACGACATATATATATATATATATATATATATATATATATATATATATATATATATATATATATATATATATATATATTGCTTCTTTTCATTTTCTGTTGGGGAATCTCTTGATAAGACTGTAAGAGTAGCAATTGCTTTAAAGTTATTTTCTTATTCAAAGTTTTCATCACAACCTTGAAATATATCTATTTCTGAATATAGAGGAATATATTAATCTACTGTATCTTCATTTTCTTATTTTCTATTGCAAAATGTAATCTCAATGTTGCACATAAATTTAGTTTTTCTATGGACAAATCAAAGACATTTTTTTAGAATGAATCATTTATTAAAAATCAAGTTCTGACAAAAACGAAAAAAAGCGAAAACACAACATGAACTTTCAGACGTATTATGTACAGATCAGGTCGTTTGCGTCAACACCAACTTGAAGAGGATTGGAACTTCAATTTGTATTTTTAGAAATATTTTTTTAAAATTATAAATCAATTCAATTGAAAGTCAATCAGATACTCGATCAAATATCGATCTATAAAGCAAGAGAGTTCGTTCCTTCCTTCGTCAGGTGGTGATCTACGCTTCTGCACCATCTGGAGGAGACAGCATCTTGAGACAGGTACTCGAAGGGCCTAGTCAACGCGGTAGGAGACGGCGTGGTTGGGGTTGTTTACCACCCGCAGGAGGGTGGCGTCCCTGGGGGCTGCTGCTGCAGCTGCGTTGTAGGTGGTGACTGCTGGGTATCCGGTGCTGTAGGCGGCGAGGGCGGGAAGACCGGTGTAGGGCGTGATAGCTGGGAAGGCGGCGCCCAATCCAGCGGTGTACTGCAGGGGAGATCCTACGACGGCAGGGTGGTTGTACGTCAAGGGAGAGGAGAAGCCGTAGGAGAAGCGAAGAGGAGACACGGCAGGTACGTGGTGGGCGGTCACGACGGCACGCCTCTTACGTGCAGGAGCAACTTCGGTGGCTGGGGCAGCTGCTTCGGTGAGGGCGGCTTGGTGGGCGGCCTTAGCGGCAGCGACCTCTGGGGTATCCTCTACTGGGGCAGGAGCGGCCAGGGGTGCGGGTTCTGGAGCAGCAGGGGCCTCGGGCAGGTTGGTGCCGGCGACGCGGAAACCGAGGGCGTCGGCCACGTAGTGCTGGGTCTGGACCTTTCCTTCTGCATCGATGTAGTTGTAGGATCCCCTGACGATACCGAAGGCATCGCGGCTCTCAGCGCGGGAGGCGGGACCACCGGCATATCCGAAGGAGTACTGACCGAGCTCGTCCTGTGAGTGGTACTGGGTCTGGATGGGAGCCACGGGGGTGAATGGAAGGGCGTTGTAAGCCACGGGGGCAATGGTGTTGAGGGCCACTGGGGATGGGGCAGCTGCGACAGTCTTCAGGGTGATGGGAGACGCCCCTGGGATTAGGCCTGGGTATCCATAGAAGCCGGGGTAGCCGAAGATCTGGCCGCTGCTGCAGGCAGCCAAGGCAATGACGGAGAGTACAGTCTGGAAAATAGTTTCATTGGGAGAGGAGTTAGATTTAGTAAATTTATCTGGCTATTAATTGTTTAGGCATTGATTCTGAAATAAGTCTTTTGAATACCCAATTATTAATTATGCGTATTAAGAACAACAAATGTGATTATGATATACTGTAGTTCTTACAAGTAGCTTCCTTTAGATTATAACATATGCGGGCTCTTATAGAGATCTCACTCAATCTCCCTCTTTCTCTCACTCTACAAATATACTTTAATTTTCACATTTCCTGTAGACCTAAAATCTGATTCTTTGTTGTTTAGAATCGACAGCTTTAATAGTATTGCATATATAGATTATTTTAGGCTTAGTAACTCACATATACTAAAGAATAGTTTGCTTTAATTTTTTTTCCAAGTTTAATAGCATTACATTTGTGGAGAATTTCATGATTGGTAGCTCAAATGTACGACATAATTCTCATATTGAAGTTGAGTTATTATAATTCAAGGCGTTGACCACTCAATGCAAAAAAAAAATCTTAGCCCAATACATTGTTAACAATAAACTTCCGTTTGTAATGAATAGCAAAAAGTCATTTGAATTAATTAACCTATTGTGTTATGACTTGGATTCCTTATAGTTTTGAAGGCTATCAAGAATAACCACAACATTTTAAATCCAGTTAAGATTAGCTAAGGTCTAACGTCGACAAGAAATTGCAAATGGAATTTTAAAAGCGAGTTCGAGAATTAACTAATAATAGCCAATAACTTTTAATTTGAAGTTTTCAAATTAGTTCAGGTCTGACTTCTGATACTAATAGCCAAAACAGACTTGTCCCTAAGCTCTTTAATTGGGTTAAACTTTTGAAATAGCCAAAATATTCTTAATCCTAAGAAGTAAATATTGTTAGGACACATCATCACTCAGCTCCCTGTCCTCTGCATCTACTCACCAAGGCGTTCATGTTGATGACCCACAGATTCGGAGCTGTCTGCCGGTAGATGCCCAAGACATCCTTTATATAGGCGGGCGAATCAAGGTCCCATCCTGGGCGGGGTCCCTCAATCGAAGCGGGTCTTCAATCCTCTTCACCCGCATCTTCGGTCTTCTTCTTCTTACCTGGATTAGGGAAAAAAGTTGTCCTGTGTCCTTAACGGTTCGTCCCTGGGAAACGGGGAAAGTCCTCCTGAGGGCAGAGCTGTTCCTCAGAGCTTTTTTCTGACTGGTGTAACATATCCTATAGGATTTATAGATGGATATAACCTGTTGTTTATATTTATGATAAAAAAATTTAAGCCAAGAGTCCTTTATGGAAGTGAAGTTTGGATGTTGAATAAAAAAAAGGTTTAATTTGTAAAAATAAATGTTTTTGTAGCATATAGGAATCAAAATCATTGGAAGAGTGTAAAATGTTAATAAAAACAGTCTAGATAAGAAGAAACTTCTGTATTAAGATGATTCTGAAGAGATGATGTTAAGGAGGCATTAAAAGAAGAACCTCAACATCCAGGATGCTTTCGATTGCAAGGGAGACAGAGAGGTTCTACACTGTATGTAAGAGAGCTTGACGTGCTGCATATGAGGCTTCTGTGGAGGTACAGGAAGTAAATAATATAGAGGTTTTCTGCATATGGATTTCATCCATGATTCAGCTGATAAAGTTTGAATTTCATAGTTTTCACTATCTTCACAGATACACACATATATATATATACACACACACATATATATATATATATATATATATATATATATATATATATATATATATATATATATATATATGTATATATATATATATATATATATATATATATATATATATATATATATATATATATATATATATACTATATGTATATGTATGTATATAAAGATAAATAGTTAGATATCCCTTATTGTTAAGCCCCCCAAAAATCCCTAGTTTACCAGCCTGACCACGAGTATATGGGTCTGGGGATCGTCCTTGGAAGAAGGGGGGGGGGCGTGAATGGGGTGAGAACTTTGACCTGTTCCCTTGAAATCTATTGTAACAATCTTCACTAAATACCCATTTTGAAACTGAGGTCAACAGAGGGGGATAATAAGGACAAACAAAGTCTTTGAAGTTTATTTTCATTGAAAATAGTTTGTATTGTCTCTGCTAACTGATATGATGGAATATTTTATGATCTTTTGTTATGTGAATAGCATGAATAAAAATTATGAATTATTCACGATACTTGAGTGGGATAGCATGAATAAGAATTATAAGTTGTATATATGTACTCACTTAAACACATATATGTGTTTTGGTAAGTGTGTGTATGTGTGTGTGTGTGTGTTTAAATTCACCATTGACCCATTACCTTAATTTTGGGTTGGTTTCAGGGAAAGATAGAAACAACAGTTGCTTTCACTTTCATCCTTTTACTGCTAAAACATGGTAGTCTCCTCTGTGTAAAACTAACTCGCTTCACATACCAACACAGAAGTCTCATGCACAGCACGTTGACTTCCCCCACATCCAGTGCATCTTAGATAGAATGACCTTTTCTACCCCATCCAGGCAACACTTTCTTGGTGTCCCTATCGTTTTCCCTACCAAACACACACACACACATACACACACACACACACACACACACACACACACACACATTCTTCAAAATCCAATTTTCTTTAAAGCAGACTATTGAAGATACTTCATGACAGATGTAATTTTCTCTCTTACAAAATCTCTGACGAATCCTGTAAGTTCCTTCACATCCCAACACGACAGCCTCATCAGCAGGATATCGAGACCTCAGCTGTTCCTGTTGTCAAGGTCCTTTTGTTTGAATTGTTTAATAGTTTGCGCACTTTTTCAAACAAAAAGTTTTCCCATTCTTACTACTGGGCCAAACCACCTTCCATGCCGGTCGACATTTTATCACTCTTCTTACTACATTGGTTCTGATTAGCTTTGCTTATCCTTTATTTACTGCAGTGTGGCCGTGTATAGCTCTGAAGAACTAGTAGGGAACTACAGGTAAAGTTATATTGGTCTGAGTTCTTCAGGGGAATGAAGATATTTATTTGGTTTTCAAGACAGAATAAGATAAATGATTAAAACTATTATTTATAAAGAAGGAAATGGATAGACAGATATCACATAAGAAAACAATATATGAGTTAGCGTTTAGTAAGAGTGATGTATTTCCTCGACAGGTTTTTCATGGAAAGATTATACATTGCGTGCACTTCAGTATATAACATTCGTTACCTTTAAAACTAAGGAAAAGAGAAAAAATTATTAATTTCTATTTAAAGTCTCAAAATAGAAGCACAGAATATTCTTCATAGTAACTTATAATAAACTGAAAGGGGAGGAAAGAGGAGATGCAGTTATGCCCGCCCCAGAATTTATCATTCTCCACCCCTCCATTATATCTCATCCAAATTGTTAGATTATCTCAGCCCAAATGAGTTAAATAAGGCAAAAGGCTTATTCATATGTAAAGTTCATCTGCATTGAACAATGCGAGAGTGGATCAAGATTCCAGAAGAGAAAAAGTGACAAATGAGAATAGTTTTGAAATAGCTTGGAATGCTGTCACCAATCCCAGTACCTGGCTTTCATCCTAAATTTTATAACAGAATCCAATCCAGATTTGATGGTGTTTGATAAATAAGAAATTGTTGGCTCGAGAAAATAGTGAGAGATAAGATAAAAGAAGAAGAATAATCTGTGAACTGTAAATATAAGGAAAGGAAGCCTGTCTAAAATATACTATGGCTGTATGAGGTGACCTGATTGGTAACGTCTCTGCCTGGTGTTTGCCAGTCGGGGGTTCGAGTTCTGCTCAGTCTCGTTAGTTCCTTTAGTGTCTGCAACCTTACCTTCCTTGTTAGCTAAGGTTGGGAGGTTTCGGGTAGCCTATAGGCCTATCTGTTGAGTCATCAGCAGCCTTTGCATGGCCCTCCCTGGTCCTAGCCTGGGAGGAAAAGGGGCTTGGTCGCTGATCATATGATATATGGCCAGTCTCTAGGGCATTGTCACTGCTCCTTTCCTCTGCCATTCATGAACGACCTTTAAACCTTTAAGGGAAGAGGTGGTACCAATCAAGAGAGCTAAGAACAGGCCAGTGATGGGGGGGGGGGGGGTGGGGGGAGGAGGAGTGTGGGTGAAGAAGATGCAAGGAATAGAAATAGCTGGAAAATTTTCATTCAAGAGTCCGATCCTTCAATACAATGAGACTAAGAAGGTCGAAATAAGAAGATAATTATTTTATCCTACTAGGCTCAATTACTTCCAGTTTTATTATTGGTCAGTTTTATAAAACCAGTTTTGCTTTGATATTTGATATTTGCTGTGTTTAGCCATAGAATGTTATTAGGACAAACACCAGCATGTTTGTTTTAGGTCAATGTGTCCATATTTGTATATAGATTAGGGCATTTTACTCTATTGCTAAAAACTTTGACATTGAAGTAATTTCATGTTCTATCACGCAGTGTGTCGAAACTACCATTCGTCATATCATAAACTCCATAGAAAATCTAAGTAAAAGGATAATATAAGTAATCTTTAATGATATATTTTTTTATTTTTCTTTGAAGAAATAGTCACACACATACAAACACACATACATGATCACAGCCTGAATATCTCTCTACAGTATATGTACACAAAGTGAAGGCGAGTCAACACCGAGTCCTGTCACTTCACTGGCCTCCCTCAAAGGAGAAGCTGGTGAGCTGACTGAAGACTTCGGTGCTCTACGTCGCCTCTTCACGGAAAATGGGACAGCTTTAAGAACACACAAACAAACAAACAAACAATTTGTCTATTTGCGGGCGTCGGGGGCGGCTTCAGCTGCTGCAGCGGCCTCGTCGAAAGCGGCCTTGAAGGCGACCTTAGCGGCAGCGACCTCTGGGGTGTCCTGAACTGGCTCCGGCAGGGGTCCTGGAAGAGCCAAGGGAGCTGGGGCCTCAGGGGCGTCGGGAGCCACGGGGAGGTTGGTGCCGGAGACGCGGAAGCCGAGGGCGTCGGCCACGTAGTGCTGGGTCTGGACCTTGCCTTCGGAGTCGACGTAGTTGAAGGATCCCCTGACGACGCCGAAGGCATCGCGGGTCTCGGAGCGCGCAGAAGGACCTCCGGCGTACCCGAAGGAGTACTGACCGAGCTCATCCTGGGCGTGGTGTTGGGTCTGGATGGGAGCTACAGGGGCGTAAGGGAGGGCATTGTATGATACAGGAGCCACGCCACTATAGGTTAAGGGCACTTGAGCCACAGGCAGTGGGGCGGCAGCAGGAAGGAGTCCATTGTAACCCTGGGGAAGGAGACCTGAGTAGAATCCTGGGTAGGCCCCATAGATCGCTGGGTATCCTAAAATCTGGGCACTGCTGCAGGCAGCCACAGCTGCTAGAGAAAGTACTGTCTGTGGAGCATAAAAAAATAAAGTTTATTCTTAAATATCAAGACATTTAGATCATGTAGATTAAATTAAAATAAAAAACTCAATCAAGTTACTTCTTTGCAGAGTCGAGAAAATCTAACAATTTTATCTCATTTGGACTGAAATCCAGATGCATTGTAATGCATTACATTGTCAATGAATTCAACAAAAATGGCAATAATCAGTAATTGTAACATAAACTGAATTTGTATTTGCAAATTCAAAACAAGTTGCATTATGAATATACCACTTTCTTATGTCAATAATGAATGAGTTTACTGCTTTCTTTAGTCAGAACAAATTAGAAAGAATCTTTTCACAGAAGAAAATGAATCTCAAATTACCAGAGGATTCATGGTGATCCAGCGAAGGGCAGAGGCTGTCTGAATCCTTTGGGCAACGAGACTCCTTTTATAGGAGCGAGTAAGGACAAGGACAAGGACCTTAGGGGCGTGGCTATGGAAACGGGGAAATCCTCCTTAGGGCAGAGCTGTTCCCCAAAAGTTTTTTTTTTTTTCTGTCTGGTGTACCATATCCTTTGAATGGATAGACAGGATTACATGCGATGGTTTTTCTACAATTACAACGCTGTTATAATAATAATAATAATAATAATAATAATAATAATAATAATAATAATAATAATAATAGTGATGATGATAGTAGTAATGATTATTATAATTATAATAAGGGACAAGATTATTATTATGGTTATTAATATCTTTATTAATGGTTTTTGTGTCCGTCAATCAATTTTTTATGCTAATTTTTTTATAAGTAAATTTCTCAATAATAACGAAAGACAAGTTTGTTTTCGAAAGGTAGTAGTAGTAGTAGTAGTAGTAGTAGTAGTAGTAGTAGTAGTAGTAGTAACATATACCCATCAATAATTTTATTTGTTTCGATAAAAGAATGTTTGGAAGATTGAAAGACGTGCACGTGTTTAGGGGTATGGCTAACGGTATGTCTGATCATTTTTTGGTGGAAGGAAAATTGGTTGTAGCAAAAGAGTGGGGGAATAGAGTGGGTGGATGTAAAAGGGAGCTAGTGAGGGTTGAAGAGCTAATAAAACCGGGGGTAAAAAGTAAATATCAGGAAAGGTTGAAAATGGCATATGACGAGGTGAGAGTAAGAGAAACTGATAATTTAGAGGAGGAGTGGAAGTTAGCAAAAG
>NC_090766.1:7315385-7317885 GCF_036898095.1 Palaemon carinicauda | reverse complement strand
TCATCCTAAGGCTAGGCATTCAAGCCATTCATTACAAGGCTAGGCATTTAAGCCTTTTGTCCTAAGACCAGATATTTAAGCCATTCATAATAAGGCTAGTCATTTAAGCCATTTATCATTAGGCCAGGCATTTAAGCCATTCATTTTTAGGCTCTGCAGTTAAGCCAAACATCATTCGGCTTGGCAAAGGCAAGCATAATTGTGCCAGGCATTTAAGCTAAGCATCCTTATGCCAGGCATTTAAGGCAAGCTTCTTTATGCCAGGCATCCAAGCCAAGTATTTTTATGCAATACAGTTAACTCAAGCATTATAAGGCCAGGCAGTTAAGACAAACATCCCTAGTCCAGGCATTCAAGTCAAACATTCTTAGTCCAGTCACCTAGGCCATTCATTTTAGGCCAGCCAGTTAAGCGATTCGGTTTTTTCCGGACAGTTCAGTTAACCCAAGCATCCATAGACCAGGTAGTTAAGCCAAACCTTCTTAGATAGGGCAGTTCAGCCAAACATCCTTAGGCCAGGCAGTTAAGCCATACATCCTCAGACAAAGCAGTTAAGCCAAACATCCTTAGCCCTGTCAGTTGAGCCAAACATCCTTAGCCAAGGCAGTTAAACCAAGCACCATTAGGCCAGACAGTTAAGTCAAACATTTTTAGGTCAGGCAGTTAAGCCAAGCATCATTAGGGCAGGCATTTAAGCTAAGCATCATTAGGTTAGGCATTTAACCTAATCATCATTAGGCCAGACATGTAAGCCAATCATCATTAGGCCAGAGATTTAAGCCAAGCATTATTAGACCAGGCAGTTAAGGCAAGCTTCAGTAGGCAAGGTAGTTAAGCCAATCATCATTAGGGCAGGCAGTTAAGCCAAGCATTATTAGGCCAGGTAGTTAAGCCAAGCATCATTAGGCCAGGCAGTTAAGCCAAACATCATTAGGCCAGGTAGTTAAACCAAGCATCATTAGGCCAGGCAGTTAAGCCAAGCATCATTAGGCCAGGTAGTTAAGCCAAGCCTCATTAGGTCAGGCAGTTAAGCCAAGCATCATTAGGCCAGGCAGTTAAACCAAGCATCATTAGGCCAGGCAGTTAAGCCAAGCATAATTAGGCCAGGCAGTTAAGCCAAAAATCACTAGGCTAGACATTTAAGCCAAACATCATTAGGACAGGCAGTTAAGTCAAGCATTATTAGGCCAGGCATTTAAGCCAAGCATCATTAGGCCAGGCACTTAAGCCAAAAATCACTAGGCCAGACAGTTAAGCCAAAAATCACTAAGCTAGGCAGTTAAGCCAAGCATCATTTTGCCAGGCAGTTAAGCTAAGCATCATTAGGCCAGGCAGTTAAGCCAAGCATTATTAGGCCAGGCAGTTAAGCCAAGCATCATTAGGACAGGCATTTAAGCCAAGCATTATTAGGCCAGGCAGCAAAGCCAAGCATTATTAGGCCAGGCAGTTAAGCCAAGCATTATTAGGCCAGGCAGCTAAGCCAAGCATTATTAGGCCAGGCAGTTAAGCCAAGCATTATTAGGCCAGGAAGTTAAGCCAAGCATTATTAGGCCAGGAAGTTAAGCTAAGCATCATTAGGCCAGGCAGTTAAGCTAAGCATCCTTAGGCCAGGCAGTTAAGGCAAGCATTATTAGGCCAGGCAGTTAAGCCAAGCATCCTTAGGCCAGGCAGTTAAGCCAAGCATCATTAGGCCGGGCAGTTAAGCCAAGCCTCATTAGGCCGGGCAGTTAAGGCAAGCATCATTAGGCCGGGGCAGTTAAGCCAAGCATCCTTAGTCCGGGCAGTTAAGGCAAGCATCCTTAGGCCGGGCAGTTAAGGCAAGCCTCATTAGGCCGGGCAGTTAAGGCAATTATCCTTAGGCCGCGGCAGTTAAGCCAAGCATCCTTAGTCTGGGCAGTTAAGGCAAGCATCCTTAGGCCGGGGCAGTTAAGCCAAGCATCCTTAGGCCGGGGCAGTTAAGCCAGGCATCCTTAGGCCGGGGCAGTTAAGCCAGGCATCCTTAGGCCGGGGCAGTTAAGCCAAGCATCCTTAGGCAGGGGCAGTTAAGCCAGGCATCCTTAGGCAGGGGCAGTTAAGCCAGGCATCCTTAGGCAGGGGCAGTTAAGCCAGGCATCCTTAGGCAGGGTCAGTTAAGCCAGGCATCCTTAGGCAGGGGCAGTTAAGCCAGGCATCCGTAGGCAGGGGCAGTTAACCCAGGCATCCGTAGGCAGGGGCAGTTAAGCCAGGCATCCGTAGGCAGGGGCAGTTAAGCCAAGCATCCTTAGGCAGGGGCAGTTAAGCCAGGCATCCTTAGGCAGGGTCAGTTAAGCCAGGCATCCTTAGGCAGGGGCAGTTAAGCCAGGCATCCTTAGGCAGGGGCAGTTAAGTCAGGCATCCTTAGGGAAGGGCAGTTAAGCCAGCATCCTTAGGCAAGGGCAGTTAAGCCAAGCATCCTTAGGCAAGGGCAGTTAAGCCAAGCATCCTCAGGCAATGGCAGTTAAGCCAAGCATCCTTTTTATTT
>NC_090766.1:7297885-7310385 GCF_036898095.1 Palaemon carinicauda | reverse complement strand
TCTGGAATACAAATTGTGTAGCGTTTAGAAAAGTTTCATTTTGGAGACGAGTTAGGTTTAGTAAATTTATATGGCTGTTAATTGTTGAGACAGATTCTAAAACAAGTCTTTTGATTAATTACCCAATTATTAAATTATATGTATTAAGAACAACTAATGTGATTATGATATACTGTACTTCTTACAAGTAACTTCCATTAGATGAAAACATATGGGGCTCTCTCAGAGATCTCACTCGTTCTCTCTCTCTCTCTCTCTCTCTCTCTCTCTCTCTCTCTCTCTCTCTCTGTCTCTCTCTCTCTCTCTCTCTCTCTCTACAAATATACTTTGATTTTCACATTTCCTGTTGACCAAAAACACTTTTCTTTGTTGTTTAGACTCGATTGCTTTAATAACATTGCATTTGTAGAGTATTTCATGATTAGCTTAAATATACTTAAGAATAGATTCGTTTAATTTTTTCCTAGTTTAATAGCAGTACATTTGTGGAGTATTTCAGGATTAGTAGCTCAAATATACGATAATATTCTTACATTGAAATTGAGCAGTTATAATTCAAGGCGTTGACCAGTCCACGTAAAAAATATTAGACAAATACATTGTTAACAATAAACTTCTATTTGTAATGAATAGCAAAAGTCGTTTAAATTAAATAGCCTATGACTTGGACTCCTTAAAGTGTTAAAGGCTGTTAAGAATAACCACAACATTTTAAATCCAATTAAAATTAGTTTAGATCCAACGTCGACAAGAAATCGCCAATGGAATTTTAAAAGCGACTTTGAGAATTAACCAATAATAGCAAATAACTTTTAATTTTCAGCTTTGAAATTAGTTCAGGTCCGACGTCTGATACTAATAGCCAAAACAGACTTTTTCCTAAACTCTGAAATTGGGTTCAACTTTTAGAATAGCCAAAATATTCTTAATCCTATGAATTAAAGATCCTTAGGACACATCAGCACTTAACTCCATGTCCTCTGCATCTACTCACCAAGGGATTCATGTTGAGGACCCACCGATTCGGAGCTGTCTGCCAATAGATGCCCAAGACGTCCTTTATATAGGCGGGCCATTCAAGGTCCCTACCTGGGCGGGGTCCCTCAATCGAAGCGGGTCTTCAATCCTCTTCACCCGCATCTTCGATCTTCTTCTTCTTACCTGGATTAGGAAAAAAAAGTTGTCTTGTTTCCTTAACGGTTCGTCCCCTGGGATACGGGAAAAGTCCTCCTGAGGGCAGAGCTGTTCCTCAGAGTTTTTTTCTGCCTGGTGTAACATATCCTATAGGATGTATAGATGGATCTAACTATTTGTTTATATTTATGATAAGAAAGTTAAGCCAATAGTCCTTTATGGAAGTGAAGTTTGGATGTTGAATAAAAAAAAATGGTTTAATTTGTAGAAATAAATGTTTTTATAACATATGGGAATCAAAATCATTGGAAGGGGGTAAAATGTTAATAAAAACAGTCTAGATAAGAAGAAACTTCAGTATTGAGATGATGCTAAAGATGCCTTAAAAGAAAAACCTCACATCCAGGATGCTTCCGAGTGCAAGGGAGATAGAGAGGATCTACAATGTATGTAAGAGAGCTTGTACAGAAAGCAAATAATGTCATAGAGTGTTCTGCATCAGGACTTCATCCATGATTCAGTTGATAAAGTTTGAATATCATAGTTTTTACTATCTTCACAGATACATATATATATATATATATATATATATATATATACATACATACATACATATATATATATATATATATATGTACATACATATATATATATATATATATATACATATATATATATATATATATACGTATACTATATGTAGATGTATGTATATAAAGATAGATAGTTAGATATCCCTTATTGTTAAGCCCCCCAAAATCCCTAGTTTACCAGCCTGACCAAGAGCATGGGTCTGTGGATCGTCCTTGGAAGTGGGGGGGGGGGGCGTGAATGGGGTGAGCACTGTGGCATGTTTCCTTGAAATCTATTGTAACAATCTTCACTAAATACCCATTTTGAAACTGAGGTCAACAGAGAGGATAATAAGTGCAAAAAAAGTCTTTGAAGTTTATTTTCATTGAAAATAGTTTGTATTGTCTCTGCTAACTGAGAGGATGAAATATTTTATGATACTTGTGTTATGTGAATAACATGAATAAGAATTATGAATTATTCATGATACTTAAGTGGGATAGCATGAATAAGAATTATAAGTTGCATATATGTACTCACTTAAACACATATATGTGTTCTTGTAAGTGTGTGTATGTGTGTGTGTTTAAATTCACCAGTGACCCATTACCTTAATTGTGGGTTGGTTTCAGGGAAAGATAGAAATAACAGTTGCTTTCACTTTCATCCTTTTACTGCTAAAACATGGTAGTCTCGTCTGTGGAAAACTGACTCGCTACACATACCTACACAGAAGTCTCATGCGCAGCACGTTGACTTCCCCCACATCCATTGCATCTTAGATAAAATGGCCTTTTCTACCCCATCCAGGCAACACTTTCTTGGTGTCCCTATCGTTTTCCTAACATAACACACACACACATGCACACACACTCACACGCACGCGTGTACACACACATAATTCAAAATTAATTTTTTATAGCAGATTATTCAAGATCCTTTATGACAGATGTAATGTTTTCTCACAAAATCTCTGACGAATCTTGTGAGTTCTTGAGACCTCAGCTGTTGCTGTTGTCAAGGTCCTTTCGTTTGAATTGTTCAATAGGTTGATCACTTTTTCTAACAAGTTAATGTTTTCCCATTCTTACTACTTGTCCAAACCACCTCCCATGCCAGTCGACTTTTTATCACTCTTCTTATTACATTGGTTCTGATTTCGCTTCGCTTATCCTTTATTTACTGCAGTGTGGCCGTGTGTAGCTCTGAAGAACTTGTAGGGAACTACAGGTAAAGTTATATTGGTCTGAGTTCTTCAGGGGAATGAAGATATTTTTTTGGTTTTCAAGACAGAATAAGATAAATTATTAAAACTATTATTTTTAAAGAAGCAAATGGATAGACAGATATCACATAAGAAAACAATATATGAGTTAGCGTTTAGTAAGAGTGATGTATTTCCTCGACAGGTTTTTCATGGAAAGATTATACATTGCGTGCACTTCAGTATATAACATTCGTTACCTTTAAAACTAAGGAAAAGAGAAAAAATTATTAATTTCTATTTAAAGTCTCAAAATAGAAGCACAGAATATTCTTCATAGTAACTTATAATAAACTGAAAGGGGAGGAAAGAGGAGATGCAGTTATGCCCGCCCCAGAATTTATCATTCTCCACCCCTCCATTATATCTCATCCAAATTGTTAGATTATCTCAGCCCAAATGAGTTAAATAAGGCAAAAGGCTTATTCATATGTAAAGTTCATCTGCATTGAACAATGCGAGAGTGGATCAAGATTCCAGAAGAGAAAAAGTGGCAAATGATAATAGTTTTGAAATAGCGCTGAATGCTGTCACCATTCCCGGTACCTGACTTTCATCCTAAATTTTATAACAGAATCCAATCTAGATTTGATAGTGTTCGATAAATAAAGAATTTTTGGCTCGAGAAAATAGTGAGAGACAAGATAAAAGAAGAATGTTTGATATGTGCACTGTAAAAGATAAGGAAAGGAAGCCTGTCTTAAATATACTATGGCTGTATGAGGTGACCTGATTGGTAACGTCTCTACCTGGTGTTTGCCAGTCAGGGGTTCAAATCCTGCTCAGTCTCGTTAGTACCTTTAGTGTCTGTCCTTGTTAGCTAAGGTTGGGAGGTTTGGGGGAGCATATAGGCCTATCTGTTGAGTCATCAGCAGCCTTTGCATGGCCCTCCCTGGTCCTAGCTTGGGTGGAAAAGGGGCTTGGTCGCTGATCATGTGATATATGGGCAGTCTCTAGGGCATTGCCTTGCATGATAGGGCATTGTCACTGCTCCTTTCCTCTGCCATTCATGAGCGACCTTTAAACCTTTAAGAGAAGAGGTGGTACCAATCAAGAGAGCTAAGAACAGGCCAGTGATGGGGGGGGGGAGGAGTGTGGGTGAAGAAGATGCAAGGAATAGAAATAGCTGGAAAAAGTTCACTCAAGAGTCCGATCCTGCAATACAATGAGACTAAGAAGGTCGAAATAAGAAGATAATTATTTTATCCTACTAGTCACAATTACTTTCAGTTTTATTATTGGTCAGTTTTATAAAACCAGTTTTTGCTTTTATATTTGATATTTGCTGTGTTTACCATAGAATGTTATTCGGAAAAACACCAGCATGTTTGTTTTGGGCCAATTCGTCCTTATTTGTATATAAATTAGGGCATTTACTTTGTTATTTCTAAAAACGTTGACATTAAACTAATTCCATTTTATAAATCGCAGCGAGTCGAAACTACCATTCGTCATATCATAAACTCCATAGAAAATCTAAGTAAAAGGATTATATAAGTAATCTGTAATGATATATTTTTTTTATTTTTCTTTGAGGAAATAGTCACACACATACAAACACACATACATGATCACAGCCTGAATATCTCTCTACAATATATGTACACAAAGTGTAGCGAGTCAACGCCGAGTCCCGTCACTTCACTGGCTCCTTCAGAAGGAGAAGCTGGTGAGCTGACTGAAGACCTCGGAGCTCTACGTCGCCTCTTCACGGAAGATGGGACAGCTTCAAGAACACACAAACAAACAAACAAACAATTTGTCTATTTGCGGGCGTCGGGGGCGGCTTCAGCTGCAGCAGCGGCCTCGTCGAAAGTGGCCTTGAAGGCGACCTTAGCGGCGGCGACCTCTGGGGTGTCCTGAACTGGCTCCGGCAGGGGTCCTGGAAGAGCCAAGGGAGCTGGGGCCTCAGGGGCGTCGGGAGCCACGGGCAGGTTGGTGGCGGAGACGCGGAAGCCGAGGGCGTCGGCCACGTAGTGCTGGGTCTGGACCTTGCCTTCGGAGTCGACGTAGTTGAAGGATCCCCTGACGACGCCGAAGGCATCACGGGTCTCTGAGCGCGAAGAAGGACCTCCTGCGTACCCGAAGGAGTACTGGCCGAGCTCATCCTGGGCGTGGTGCTGGGTCTGGATGGGAGCTACAGGGGCGTAAGGGAGGGCATTGTAGGATACAGGAGCCACGCCACTATAGGTTAAGGGCACTTGAGCCACAGGCAGGGGGGCGGCAGCAGGAAGGAGTCCCTTGTAACCCTTGGGAAGGAGGCCTGAATAGAATCCTGGGTAGGCCCCATAGATCCCTGGGTACCCTAAAATCTGGGCACTGCTGCAGGCAGCCACAGCTGCTAGAGAAAGTACTGTCTGTGGAGCATAAAAAAGATAAAGTTTATTTTTAAATATCAAGACATTTAGATCATGTAGATTAAATTAAAATAAAAAACTCAATCAAGTTACTTCTTTGCAGAGTCGAGAAAATCTAACAATTTTATCTCATTTGGACTGAAATCCAGATGCATTGTAATGCATTACATTGTCAATGAATTCTACGAAAATGGCAATAATCAGTAATTCTAAGATAAACTGCATTTGTATTTGCAAATTCAAAACAAGTTGCATTATGAATATACTACATTTTTATGTCAATAATGAATGAGTTTACTGCTTTCTTTAGTAAGAACAAATTAGAAAGAATCTTTTCACAGAAGAAAATGAATCTCAAATTACCAGAGGATTCATGGTGATCCAGCGAAGGGCAGAGGCTGTCTGAATCCTTTGGCCAACGGGACTACTTTTATAGGAGCGAGTAAGGACAAGGACAAGGACCTTAAGGGCGTGGCTATGGAAACGGGGAAATCATCCTTAGGGCAGAGCTGATCCCTGGAGTTTTTTTTTTTTTTTTTTTTTATTGCCGGGTGTACCATATCTTTTGAATGGATATAAAGCCTTGCATGCGATGGTTTTTTTTACAAGTAAAACGTCGTAATAATAATAATAATAATAATAATAATGATAATAATAATGGGCAAGGTTATTATTACTGCTATTAATGTCCGTATGTATGGCTTCTGTTTCTGTCATTGATTTTTTTTATGCTATTTTTATTTTTCATGAAAAAATCTCTCATTGATAAAGAAAGCAAAATGTGTTCTCGAAACGTTTTATACATACACACACACACACATATATATATATATATATATATATATATATATATATATATATATATATATATTTATATATATATATATATATATATATATATATATATATATATATATATATATATATTCTATATATTTAAACAACCATATAAATGTCCATTTAGATTTTTATTATTTTTGTACTTATTGTTTTATAATATAAAAAATGATATTAATAATACTAATCATTATAATTATCATTACCCATTTGTTGTAATAATAGCTGTGTTGGATAAAACCAGTTTATCCCAAGAGTTCCGAGGTTAATGCCCTGATAGGAAAGTAGGAATTGGGTAAAAAGGGGGCATAACCATCTGTTACATTTTGCTACTCTTGAATGTCGCTAAAGTTCCGTTGAACTTAGCGCCGAAAGCCTTTTCGAGACATTTCAGTTTTTTTTTTTTTTTTTTTTTTTTTTTTTTTTTTTTTTTTTTTTTTTTTTTTTTTTTTTTTTTTTTTTTTGAGAATCATCAGTGTGAAAGGCCTTATTTATACCATTGTCAAAAATCTTTCGGAACATTCAACACCAAAGACTTTCAGTGCCGCCGAGGTACAAGAAGTATTTCAGAGAGCCACCACTGCTGAAGGCCTTTTTGAGAGCCAGCTCTGCTAGGGGTCCTTTTAGAGAGTCACCAACATCGAATGCCTTCATAAGAGCTACAAGCTTCAAAGACCGTTAGAAGCCACCAAAGGTGAAGGTCATTTTAAGAACCACCAGCTACAAAGACTTGAAGAACAACAAAGCCAAAGGCTTTATAAGAGCCACTAGCTTCAAAGTTCTTTAAAAGCCACCAAAGCCAAAGGCCTTTTTAAGGAGTCACATTCATTAAAGACCTTTAAAAGCCACCAAAACCAAAGGCCTCTTTTAAGGAGCAACTATCATCAATGACCTTTAAAAGCCACCAAACCCAAAGACCTTTTTTAAGGACCAACCAACATCAAAGACCTTTAAAAGCCATCAAAGCCAAAGGCCTAACTAGGAACCACCTTCACCAAATACATTTGAAAGCCACAAAATCCAAAAGTCTTTTTAAGACCCACCATCATCTAAAACATTCAAGTGCCACTAAAACCTAAAGCCACCATCATTAAAGACCTTTAAAATCCATCAAAGTGAAAGACCTTTCTAGGAGCCACCTCCATCAAAGACCTTTGAAAATCACTGAAGCCAAATGTCTTTTTCAAGAGCCACCAACTTCAAAGAGCTTTAAAAATCACCAAAGCCATGGGACTACTTAAGAGCCTCAAGCTTTAAAGAGCTTTAAAAGGCACCAGATCCAAAGGCTTTCTTGAGAGTCACCATTGCCAAAGGCCGTTTTTGAAAGTCACTAATGCTAAATCTATAAGGAACCACGAACTCCAAAGGCCTCCGGGAGGTACGAACTTTTATTTCGAAATATTCCATGCTGCAGGAATCCTTCATGTTAAAGTTTATTTATATATCATCATCAGCCTTAAATAGTCCAATGCAGGACAAAGGCATCAATCATGTCTTTCTACTCGCGTCTGTTTATGGTCTGTCTATGGCAGTATATATCCGCATATTTTCTTAGTTCGTCAATTCATTCTCTTCTCTTATTTACCCTGCTTCTTTTAAAATCTCTAGTGACTCATACTGTTATTTTTAATGTCCATATTTTATTTGTCACCCTCATTACAAGTCTTGCCATTTCCATGTGTATTTCTTTTCATGTCCATTTCTTCTTTTTATTAATTGTTGTTAGCAAATCCTTTACTTTAGTTTGCTCTCGTTTCCTTGTTGCTCTTTTTCTCTCTGTCAATGTTATTCCCATCATTATTCTTTCCATAGCTCTTTGAGTTGTGCCAGAAAACCTCAAATCAATCAATCAATCTTTGAGTTCTAACTAGCTTATATTTTAAGGCTTTATTATTATTATTATTATTATTATTATTATTATTATTTCTAGTAAGGATCCAAGTTTTTTCAATATTTATATATATATATATATATATATATATATATATATATATATATATATATATATCCAATATATATATTAATACGGTATATACGTATATATATATACATATATATATATATGTATATATATATATATATATATATATATATATATATATATATATATATATACTGTGTATATGTTTGTGTGTGTATGTCGATATGAAGATATTTTTCATATTTGCATTCTTCATTTTCCGTCGAAGAATCTCAATAAAAACAGTAGCAATTACTTCAAAGTTATTTTCTCATTCAAAGTTTTCATCAAAATCAATTTCTAAATATAGATCAATATAGCTAAAGCTATTAAATCTATATCCTTATATTTTTTTTCTTTTGAGAAATGTAATTGCAATGTTGCACATAAATTGCAATAGTAGAAAAGTTAAATTAGACTTTTTAGAGTAAGTTTCCTTTACTCCATTTTTATGGACAAATCATAGACATTTTTTTAGAATGAATCATTTATTAAAAATCAAAATCTGACAAAAACGAAAAAAAGCGAAAACACAACATGAACTTTGAGACGTATTATGTACAGATCAGGTCGTTTGCGTCAACACCAACTTGAAGAGGATTGGAACTTCAATTTCTATTTTGAGAATCAACTTTTTTTAAATCATAAATCAATTCAATCGAAAGTCAATTAAGTATTCGATCAAATGGAGATCGATTGAAGCCAGAGAGTTCGTTCCTTCCTTCGTCAGGTGGTGATCTACGCTTCTGCACCATCTGGAGGAGACAGCTTCTTGAGACAGGTACTCAAAGGGCCTAGTCGATGCGGTAGGAGACGGCGTGGTTGGGGTTGTTTACCACCCGCAGGAGGGTGGCGTCCCTGGGGGCTGCTGCAGCTGCTGTGTTGTAGGTGGTGACTGCTGGGTATCCGGTGCTGTAGGCGGCGAGGGCGGGAAGACCGGTGTAGGGCGTGATAGCTGGGAAGGCGGCGCCCAAGCCAGCGGTGTACTGCAGGGGAGATCCTACGACGGCAGGGTGGCTGTACGTCAAGGGAGAGGAGAAGCCGTAGGAGAAGCGGAGAGGAGACACGGCTGGTACGTGATGGGCGGTCACGACGGCACGCCTCTTACGTGCAGGAGCAACTTCGGTGGCTGGGGCAGCTGCTTCGGTGAGGGCGGCTTGGTGGGCGGCCTTAGCGGCAGCGACCTCTGGGGTATCCTCTACTGGGGCAGGGGCGGCCAGGGGTGCAGGTTCTGGAGCAGCAGGGGCCTCGGGCAGGTTGGTGCCAGCGACGCGGAAACCGAGGGCGTCGGCCACGTAGTGCTGGGTCTGGACCTTTCCTTCTGCATCGACGTAGTTGTAGGATCCCCTGACGATACCGAAGGCATCGCGGCTCTCAGCGCGGGAGGCGGGACCACCGGCATATCCGAAGGAGTACTGGCCGAGCTCGTCCTGTGAGTGGTACTGGGTCTGGATGGGAGCGACGGGGGCGAATGGAAGGGCGTTGTAAGCCACGGGGGCGATGGTGTTGAGGGCCACTGGGGATGGGGCGGCTGCGACGGTCTTCAGGGTGATGGGAGACGCCCCTGGGAAGAGGCCTGGGTATCCATAGAAGCCAGGGTAGCCGAAGATCTGGCCGCTGCTGCAGGCAGCCAAGGCAATGACGGAGAGTACAGTCTGAAATACAAATTGTGTAGCGTTTATTAAAAAGGACTCCAAAATCAAACCATTGTTCTCTAGTCTTGGGTAGTGCCATAGCCCCTGTATCATGGTCTTCCACTGTCTTGGATTAGAGTTTTCTTGCTTGAGGGTATACTTGGGCACACTATTCTATCTTATTTTTCTTCCTTTTTTTTTTAAGGTTTTATAGTTTATATATGAAAGATTTATTTTGATATATTTACTCTTCTGAAGATGTTTTATTTCAATAGTTTATTACTTGTAGTTTATCTATTTTCTTATTACCTCACTGGGCTATTTTCCCTGTTGGAACCCCTGGGCTTATAACATCATGCTTTTCCAATTAGGGTTGTAGCTTAGCTAATAATGATAATAAAAGAGAAGATCGTTTGACTGAATTAGACATCCATTCTAAAATGAGTCTTTTAAAAGAAATTATAATCTACTTTAATCAATATTGTTGAAGTCTGTAATTGAGAACAGCAATTGCTAAAGTACCCGTATTGTTAGTATTATTATTATTATTATTATCATAACTTCCTAAGCTACAACCCTCGATTTAAAAGCAGGATGCTATAAGCCCAAGGGCTCCAACAGGGAAAATAGCCCAGTGAGGAAAGGAAATATGGAAACACTACAAGAGAAGTTTAAGAACAATAATATTAAGATAAATCTTTCACATATACTCTACAAAAACTTGAAAATAACAAGAGGCTTAAAACTTCAAATTAACAAGAGTAAGAGAAATAAGATTGAATAGTGGGCCCGAGTGAACCCAAGATAGTGAGAGAGCATGGTACAGAAGCTATGGCACTGCCCAAGACTAGAAAACAATGGTTTGTTGGTGATATACTTCCTACAAATATCTTTCATGTTCACGTCTTTTTCAATTAACCTGTAGATCCAAAACCGTGGTTTTGTTGTTTAGTATAGACTTCGTTAATGTATTTTTGTAGCATTGCAATTATAGAGTATTTCACTATCAGTCGCTCAAATTATTATTATCACTTATCATTATTACTTGCTAAGCTGCAACCCTAGTTGGAAAAGCAGGATGCTATAAGCTCAGGGGCTCCAACAGGGAAAATAGTCCAGTGAGGAAAGGAAAACAGAAAAAAAAATATTTTAAGAACTGTAACAACATTAAAATGAACATTTCTTATATAAACTATTAAAACTTTAACAAAACAATAGGAAGAGAAATAAGATAGAATAGTGTGCTCGAGTGTACCCTCAAGCAAGAGAACTCTAACCCAAGACAGTGGAAGACTATGGTACAGAGGCTACGGCACTACCCAAGACTAAAGAACAATGATTTGATTTTGGAGTGTCCTAGAAGAGCTGCTTACCAAAGCTAAAGTCTCTACTACCCTTAACAAGAGGAAAGAGGTTCCTGAACAATTACAGTGCAGTAACATTGAAATTAGTAGTTATAGTTCAATGTGTTGACCATTCATTGGAGAAAAATAATACATAGTTGCCAATACACTTCAGTAATTAATGACTAGCAGAAAGTCATTCAAATGAAAGAACCAAATAAACTATCTCAGATTAGTTTTTCTGACGTGAACTCCTTAAAGGGCCACAGGCTGTTAAGAATAACCACATTTTTAATCCAAAGTTTTGAAAATTAGTTTTGATTCAACGTCGGCTAAAAATATCCTTCTATTAAAAAAGTTTTCACGACAATAGTCCATTTCTTTTAGCGAGTCATATTTGCACCGACTCACAGGGGTGCCCTTATAGCTCAGAAAAGTTTCCTGATCGCTGATTGGGATGGACAAGATAATTCTAACCAATCAGCGACCAGGAAACTTTTCCGAGCTAAAAGGGCACCGTTGCGAGTCGGCGCAAATATGTCTCGCTATAAGAAATGGACTAAAGATATATTTTTTAATTTAAAAACATATTTAGATAAATAGTAAAAAATTCAATTGTAAATACACTGTATGTAAAATAAAATATGTAAATATTCTATGATCTATATATATTATAAACTGTAAGATTGTAAATGTGTATTTCATAATAAAAGATAAAAAATAAAATATCCAGAAGAACGTTAATCGCAAGTTCGAAAGTTAACAATAAAATTTATTGTAAAATTGAAATTTAATTCTAAGTTTTGAAATTAGTTCAGCTTCGATGTCCAATAGTAATATCCACAAGAAACTTGCTCTTACACTGTTAAAAAACAGCAAATTTAATCATAAATTCTCCGTAAAAATATACTGTTCTCAACCGTATTTCAGCAAAACACAGGCGACCGTAATTTTACCCTAATTTGTTATTATCTTTTACGGGTTGGTGACCGTAATATCACTCCTTTACGTCAATATATCCTTTTTTAAAACGGTGAATGCCTGGCAATATTTATTCCAAGATTTTTAGTTTTTTTTTCACGGCAGTTCAGCGACCTGTCAGTTAAAACTGTGCTTGTATATGGCTGGATTTACTTAGAAATGAAAAAAAAACGGAAAGGATAAAGATAATGAACAAAATCCAACACTTGCAATAGCCAAAAATATTCTAGAACCAAAGAAATTATGGCTGGCTTTACTTAGAAATAAAAAAAAACGGAAAGGATAAAGATAATGAACAAAATCCAACACTTGCAATAGCCAAAAATATTCTAGATCCAAAGAAATTATGGCTGGCTTTACTTAGAAATGAAAAAGACGGAAAGGATAAAGATAATGAACAAAATCCAACACTTGCAA
>NC_090766.1:7275385-7290385 GCF_036898095.1 Palaemon carinicauda | reverse complement strand
ATTATCTAACATTTTTCCGAAGGGCGTGGACGCGGGGTATTCATTATTCAAGGTCGCTATGACCCCACCTTGCCCAATGTTTCAAGGTCGCCTTGACCCTCCCGGCGCTTTCTCGGCCTCCCAGTGCTGGAGTCACTTTACCCTTTCAACTCTGGAAGCTCTCTTTATATTTAAACCCTTCCCGTGGACGTAATAGATTTACTTAACATCTCTCTCTCTCTCTCTCTCTCTCTCTCTCTCTCTCTCTCTCTCTCTATATATATATATATATATATATATATATATATATATAGGCCTAAATATATTTGTATGTATGTACTGTATATGTCTACGTCTACATTTATGTATGTATGTATGTATATTCATATGTGTGTACGTATATATATATATATATATATATATATATATATGTATATATATATAGATAGATAGATAGATAGATAGATATAGATATATATATAAGTAGGAGAGAGAGAGAGAGAGAGAGAGAGAGAGAGAGAGAGATTTCGCATATCCATGTACAGTATATAAATAAGACATATATTTCACATATAAAATAAAAAAAAAATAAAAAAAAAAAACAAGAGGGAGAGACATAAGGTAGAATAGTGTGCTCGAGTGGACCCTCAAGTAAGAGAACTCTAACCCAAGATAGTGGAAGACCATGGGGCAGAGGCTATGGCACTACCCAAGACCAGAGAACAATGGTTTGATTTTGGAGTGTCCTTCTCCTAGAAGAGCTGCTTACCATGGCTAAAGAGTCTTTCCTACCCTTACCAAGAGGAAAGTAGCCACTGAACAATTATATTAGTCAGTTTTTCATTATTATCATCACTCAGGCGCACTATTTTATCTGTTTCCTTATTTCCTTTCCTCGCTGGATTATTTTCCCTTTTGGAGCCCTTGTGCTTATAGTATCCTGCTTGAACAGCTAAGGTTGTAGCTTATATGATAAAAATAATATTAATAATGATAATGATAATAATAATAATAATAATGTGTGTTTGTTTTGTATATATTTACTTCAGACTATCTCTTAACAAATTCGTGAATCCATAATCTAATATTACTTTATACCCCCATCTTGTGTCCTTATATTGACCAACCTTTTATTGTCTTTGGGTTCTTGAAATTCATACACTCACATCTTTTGCGAGTAAATTTCAAATCTGAAATTCCTGTATCCACATTTCTGCACATTTTCATGGTTGAAATTGAGATACTGGTAGAGAGTTACTGGGTCCTTTGACTGGCCAGACAGTACTACAATTGATCCTTCTCTCTGGTTACGGTTCTTTTTTTCCACCACTAAAGAGTTACTGAGTCCTTTGACTGGCCAGACAGTACTACATTGGATCCTTCTCTCTGGTTACGGTACATTTTTCCCCTTTGCCTACAGACACACCAAATAGTCTGGCCTATTTAAACATTCTCCTCTGTCCTCATACACCTGACAACACTGAGATTACTAAACAATTCTTTTTCACCCAAGGGGTTACTGCTCTGTAATTATTCAGTGGCTACTTTCCTCTTGGTAAGGGTAGAAGAGACTCTTTAGCTTTGGTAAGCAGTTCTTCTAGGAGAAGGATACTCCAAAATCAAACCATTGTTCTCTAGTCTTGGATAGTGTCATAGTCTCTGTACCATGGTCTTCCCTTGTCTTTGGATAAAGTTCTCTTGGTTGAGGGTACACTCGGTCACTATTGTATCTTATTTCTCTTCCTCTTGTTTTGTTGAAGTTGTTTTAGTTTATATAGGAGATATTTATTTTAATGTTACTGTTCTTAAAATATTTTATTTTCCTTGTTTCCTTTCCTTACTGGGCTATTTTCCCTGTTGGAGCCCCTTGGGCTTATAGCATCCTGCTTTTTCTACTAGAGTTGTAGCTTTTAATGATGATGATAATGATAATAATAATAATAATAATAATAATAATAATAATAATAATAATACTCTTCTATTAAACGCATTGATTTTAATATTAAAATGGCCATCAAGATTGGAATTCATACACCTGCTTCTTCCATACAGTAATTTCATTATTCAAATTCATACACCCATATGTTAAATACATTCATTTTGTGATTAAAATTCCTGTAACGTAGTAATCACAATAATTTCATGATTTGTATTGATATACTTGTAGTAATCACATTAATTTTAAAATTTGAATTCATATGCCTATATGATAATCACATTAGTTTAAAGGTGTGAATTATTATACTTATATGATAATGACATTATATTTCAAGTTTTGAATTAATATACCCATATGATAATGACATTATATATCAAGTTTTGAATTTATATACCTATATGATAATGACATTATATTTCAAGTTTTGAATTCATATACCCATATGATAATCACATTATATTTCAAGTTTTGAATTCATATACCCATATGATAATCACATTATATTTCAAGTTTTGAATTCATATACCCATATGATAATCACATTATATTTCAAGTTTTGAATTCGTATACCTATATGATAATGACATTATATTTCAAGTTTTGAATTTGTATACCCATATGATAATGACATTATATTTCAAGTTTTGAATTTGTATACCCATATGATAATGACATTATATTTCAAGTTTTGAATTTGTATACCTACATGATAATGACATTATATTTCAAGTTTTGAATTTATATACCCATATGATGATCACATTATATTTCAAGTTTTGAATTCATATACCCATATAATAATGACATTATATTTCAAGTTTTGAATTTGTATACCTATATGATAATGACATTATATTTCAAGTTTTGAATTTGTATACCTATATGATAATCACATTATATTTCAAGTTTTGAATTAATATACCCATATGATAATGACATTATATATCAAGTTTTGAATTTATATACCTATATGATAATGACATTATATTTCAAGTTTTGAATTCATATACCCATATGATAATAACATTATATTTCAAGTTTTGAATTCATATACCCATATGATAATCACATTATATTTCAAGTTTTGAATTCATATACCCATATGATAATCACATTATATTTCAAGTTTTGAATTCATATACCCATATGATAATCACATTATATTTCAAGTTTTGAATTCGTATACCTATATGATAATGACATTATATTTCAAGTTTTGAATTTGTATACCCATATGATAATGACATTATATTTCAAGTTTTGAATTTGTATACCCATATAATAATGACATTATATTTCAAGTTTTGAATTCATATACCCATATGATAATGACATTATATTTCAAGTTTTGAATTAATATACCCATATGATAATAACATTATATTTCAAGTTTTGAATTTGTATACCTATATGATAATGACATTATATTTCAAGTTTTGAATTCGTATACCTATATGATAATGACATTATATTTCAAGTTTTGAATTTGTATACCCATATGATAATGACATTATATTTCAAGTTTTGAATTTGTATACCCATATGATAATGACATTATATTTCAAGTTTTGAATTTGTATACCTACATGATAATGACATTATATTTCAAGTTTTGAATTTATATACCCATATGATGATCACATTATATTTCAAGTTTTGAATTCATATACCCATATAATAATGACATTATATTTCAAGTTTTGAATTTGTATACCTATATGATAATGACATTATATTTCAAGTTTTGAATTCGTATACCCATATAATAATGACATTATATTTCAAGTTTTGAATTCGTATACCTATATGATAATGACATTATATTTCAAGTTTTGAATTCGTATACCCATATAATAATGACATTATATTTCAAGTTTTGAATTTGTATACCTATATGATAATCACATTATATTTCAAGTTTTGAATTCGTATACCTATATGATAATCACATTATATTTCAAGTTTTGAATTCATATACCCATATGATAATGACATTATATTTCAAGTTTTGAATTCGTATACCTATATGATAATGACATTATATTTCAAGTTTTGAATTTGTATACCTATATGATAATGACATTATATTTCAAGTTTTGAATTTGTATACCTATATGATAATGACATTATATTTCAAGTTTTGAATTCATATACCTATATGATAATCACATTATATTTCAAGTTTTGAATTCATATACCCATATGATAATGACATTATATTTCAAGTTTTGAATTTGTATACCCATATGATAATGACATTATATTGCAAGTTTTGAATTCGTATACCTATATGATAATGACATTATATTTCTAGTTTTGAATTCATATACCCATATGATAATCACATTATATTTCAAGTTTTGAATTTGTATACCTATATGATAATGACATTATATTTCAAGTTTTGAATTCATATACCCATATAATAATGACATTATATTTCAAGTTTTGAATTCATATACCCATATGATAATGACATTATATTTCAAGTTTTGAATTAATATACCCATATGATAATGACATTATATTTCAAGTTTTGAATTCATATACCTATATGATAATCACATTATATTTCAAGTTTTGAATTCATATACCCATATGATAATGACATTATATTTCAAGTTTTGAATTTGTATACCCATATGATAATGACATTATATTGCAAGTTTTGAATTCGTATACCCATATGATAATGACATTATATTTCAAGTTTTGAATTTGTATACCCATATGATAATGACATTATATTGCAAGTTTTGAATTCGTATACCCATATGATAATGACATTATATTTCAAGTTTTGAATTCGTATACCTATATGATAATGACATTATATTTCAAGTTTTGAATTCGTATACCCATATGATAATGACATTATATTTCAAGTTTTGAATTTGTATACCCATATGATAATGACATTATATTTCAAGTTTTGAATTCGTATACCTATATGATAATGACATTATATTTCAAGTTTTGAATTCGTATACCTATATGATAATGACATTATATTTCAAGTTTTGAATTCGTATACCTATATGATAATGACATTATATTTCAAGTTTTGAATTCATATACCCATATGATAATCACATTATATTTCAAGTTTTGAATTTGTATACCTATATGATAATGACATTATATTTCAAGTTTTGAATTCATATACCTATATGATAATCACATTATATTTCAAGTTTTGAATTCATATACCCATATGATAATGACATTATATTTCAAGTTTTGAATTTGTATACCCATATGATAATGACATTATATTTCAAGTTTTGAATTCGTATACCTATATGATAATGACATTATATTTCAAGTTTTGAATTCGTATACCTATATGATAATGACATTATATTTCAAGTTTTGAATTCGTATACCTATATGATAATGACATTATATTTCAAGTTTTGAATTCATATACCCATATGATAATCACATTATATTTCAAGTTTTGAATTCGTATACCCATATGATAATGACATTATATTTCAAGTTTTGAATTTGTATACCTATATGATAATGACATTATATTTCTAGTTTTGAATTCATATACCCATATGATAATCACATTATATTTCAAGTTTTGAATTTGTATACCTATATGATAATGACATTATATATCAAGTTTTGAATTCATATACCCATATAATAATGACATTATATTTCAAGTTTTGAATTCATATACCCATATGATAATGACATTATATTTCAAGTTTTGAATTAATATACCCATATGATAATGACATTATATTTCAAGTTTTGAATTAATATACCCATATGATAATAACATTATATTTCAAGTTTTGAATTCATATACCCATATGATAATCACATTATATTTCAAGTTTTGAATTCATATACCCATATGATAATGACATTATATTTCAAGTTTTGAATTTGTATACCCATATGATAATGACATTATATTGCAAGTTTTGAATTCGTATACCCATATGATAATGACATTATATTTCAAGTTTTGAATTCGTATACCTATATGATAATGACATTATATTTCAAGTTTTGAATTCGTATACCTATATGATAATCACATTATATTTCAAGTTTTGAATTCATATACCCATATGATAATGACATTATATTTCAAGTTTTGAATTCGTATACCTATATGATAATGACATTATATTTCAAGTTTTGAATTTGTATACCTATATGATAATGACATTATATTTCAAGTTTTGAATTTGTATACCTATATGATAATGACATTATATTTCAAGTTTTGAATTCATATACCTATATGATAATCACATTATATTTCAAGTTTTGAATTCATATACCCATATGATAATGACATTATATTTCAAGTTTTGAATTTGTATACCTATATGATGATGACATTATATTTCTAGTTTTGAATTCATATACCCATATGATAATCACATTATATTTCAAGTTTTGAATTTGTATACCTATATGATAATGACATTATATTTCAAGTTTTGAATTTGTATACCTATATGATAATGACATTATATTTCAAGTTTTGAATTTGTATACCCATATAATAATGACATTATATTTCAAGTTTTGAATTTGTATACCTATATGATAATGACATTATATTTCAAGTTTTGAATTTGTATACCTATATGATAATGACATTATATTTCAAGTTTTGAATTCATGGTTTTATGATAATGACATTAATTTTAAAATTTGAATTTATATACCACTATGATAATCCCATCAATTTCAAGTTTTGAATTCAAATGTCTGTATGATAATTACATTAATTTTAAAATTTGAATTGATATACCTCTATGATAATCCCATCAATTTCAAGTTTTGAATTCAAATGTCTGTATGATAATGACATTAATTCTAAAATTTGAATTGATATACCTCTATGATAATCCCATCAATTTCAAGTTTTGAATTCAAATGTCTGTATGATAATGACATTAATTTTAAAATTTGAATTGATATACCTCTATGATAATCCCATCAATTTCAAGTTTTGAATTCAAATGTCTGTATGATAATCCCATTAATTTTAAGATTTGAATTGATATACCTCTATGATAATCCTATCAATTTCAAGCTTTGAATTCAAATGTCTGTATGATAATCACATTAATTTTAAGATTTGAAGTCACATATCAAAATATTGATCACATTAATTTTGTGATTGAATAGTATACTGTATAATCACATGTTAAACACATTACCATAGTTCATATTTCATAAGTATTATTCTGTCGTAAACACAAAATAAACAATAAAACGGGATTTCTAGTATTTACTGTAATCATGTTTACAAATAAAAGTGTATGCAATACAGCTAGCTGTTTACGCAAGCAGAAAAAAATACTTAACTAATAAAGATTTGCTTCAATGTAATGCAATAAAGCTATTTTTTCACGATCATCTTTGGTAACTTAAGAAGCATGATATATATAATGACATTTCTTTATGATTCTAGTAAGTAAACTGTTTTTTAAATTGTTTTTATTTTTTCACTCACTGACACTGGTTCATTAGGTTGATGTACCAGAAAACACTTCTTTGCATAAATATGTCCAGATTGATAGAAAAAATTACGATAATTCGCTTCGGAAACAGCGTTTGTTTTATATATATATATATATATATATATATATGTTTTTATATAATATGTGTATATAAAACATTATTTTTTCTTCAATGTGAAATGGCTGTCACTATAATTACGCTTAATGTCACTTTAGCGTTCGCCTGTTATCATATCAAATATCACTACAATGTTCCGATATATGTAGTCTGTAGGCCGTCAAGATTCCCAATCGCCACACTATAAAATAATCAACATAGTCCGTGGCATTATATGTAAGTTTGAAGCTTCCCAGCATCAAAGTGACTCTTTGCCGGTCCGTACACATTTTCGGTAGCCGTCCCGGTCTCCGGCAGTTTTTGAGTAGCCGTCCTGACTTCCGGCAGTGTTTGAGTAGCCGTCCCTACTTTTGGCAGTGCTCGAGTAGCCGTCCTCACTTCTGGCAGTGTTTGAGTAGCCATCCTGACTTCCGTCAGTGTTTGAGTAGCCGTCTCTTCTTCCGGCAATGCTTGAGTAGCCGTCCTGACTTCCGGCAGTGTTTGAGTAGCCGTCTCTTCTTCCGGCAATGCTTGAGTAGCCGTCCTGACTTCCGGCAGTGTTTGAGTAGCCGTCTCTTCTTCCGGCAATGCTTGAGTAGCCGTCCTGACTTCCGGCAGTGTTTGAGTAGCCGTCCTGACTTCCAGCACTGTTTGAGTAGCCATTCTGACTTCCGGCAGTGTTTGAATAGCCATCTCTACTTTCGGCAGTGTTTGAGTAGCCGCCTCTACTTCCGGCAATGCTTGAGTATCCGTCCTGACGTCCGGCAGTGTTTGAGTAGCCGTCCTGACGTCCGGCAGTGTTTGAGTAGCCGTCCTGACGTCCGGCAGTGTTTGAGTAGCCGTCTCAACTTCTGGCATTGTTTGCCTGGGCGATTTAGGCACTCTATTTCGGATGATATTCAAATACTGGACAGAAACAGCTGACAGCGACCCCCAGATCCTCCACCCCGTCGACAGCCGTCAGTGGAAATGCATGAGGAGACCAAAGAAGCGCAGAAAGGCTAGCATGTTGTAATAGGCGCCTCTCGCCTGCGGGGGATCCTTACGTCGGGGAGGATAGACCGAGTTCTCACGACCTCTTTTGGGGTTGATGTCAGCGCCGATCATTGCTGGCACCATCTGGCGTCCTCTCGACACATCGTTCGGATGCCGGACGTCTGTGTCCTTGATGATAGTTTTGTCTGCTTCTGCAATAAAGAGAGCTGCCGTCATTTTGTATCAAGTATTTTATTTATTTATCTATTTACTTTATTAAGTAAAGATGTGGAAGTGCAAAAAAGGGTGGAGCTTAAGCAAGAAGAAAGCAATACTGAAAAACGAAAAATGTGGAGCTTAACCATAAAGAACGATAGTACTATCTTCGAACGGAAGGAAGCTTATAAATCTAGGGAAAACGAAAGTAGAAAGAAGATCCCAAAGCCATATAAAGGTAAAAAAAATTATTTCAAAACATCAAAGAGCATTTAACCCTTTTCCCATGACTTCAATGCTCGTGATTTAAGATTCATAAATAGAAAATACAATAAAATCCTAATTTGGGTTCTATTTGCGTAGGTTGATGATAATTTGTCATTATAATAAAAGTAATACTGTTCTTATCATCAAATGAATATGCACATTTATAAAAGAGCATACCCATAATATGCAGAATATAAGTATCGACTTCCTTTGTCCCGATTTCCCTGTTGACCGCGACGCACGTCAGCATCATGACCCCACTGGTTACCGTGGGTACCGTGAATGACAGCTTGCTGAGTGTGTTGTAGCCCGTGGTGCTGCTTTTCCTGACCGTGGCTATGACGGCGTGACGCGGCTTGCCCTCGATCATCCAGGAGATCTCGGCGGCGGGGTTCGAATCCTTCGCCTTGCACAGGAAAGTGACGTCCTCCCCGACGCGCGCCTTCTTTGGCCCCGACACCGAGATGAGGGAGGGAGGGTCTGTGGCCGGAAAAGGAGGTTTGTATGTGTATATATATATATATATATATATATATATATATATATATATATATATATATATAATATTTCACAGAATACCTTAGAGCTTATATCACTCAGACAATACATAGATAAACATTACTTCTAAACATACTTTCCTTAGGGAAGAGAATACTCACAGACAACCTCAACGACGATCGTTTCCCTGTCTACAGGTTCCACCGAATTATTAGCGGTGCACGTGTATGACCCTGCATCCCTTCGAGAGATCCTGGTGAGCCGCAGGGTCTCTCCTTCGTAGGACGTCAAGGAATGGGACTCCCACCGAGAATCTTATAATGGAAAAATATGAAATGATTTAGGTTGATGGGGTTGATGAGGTTGGATGATGGGGAACGTGAGCTATTATGAGGCCGTAAGAAGAGTGATATAAGATTAACAGGGAAATATATAGTATCTACAATTTAATTATTAATAAATATATACGTATATATATATATATATATATATATATATATATATATATATATATATATATATATATATATATATGTAAATATCAACCACGGTGGCATTTAACATCGAATTCTACCTTTGGGCGTGTATTTCCAGTTGATATACATTCGCAAAGGTAGAATTCGATATTAATTGCTATTGTGGTTAATATTTACATAGATTAAAATCACGAGTGTTAATGATACATATTCATGTATGTGTGTATATATGTATATATATATATATTATATATATATATATATATATATATATATATATATATATATATATAAATATATATATATATATATATATATATATATATATGAATCTATGTATATACAGTATATACAATTTATTGATTTATATATATATATATATATATATATATATATATATATATATATGAATCTATGTATATACAGTGTATACAATGTATTGATTTATATATACATATATATATGTGTGTATATATATATATATATATTTATATATATACATATTTATATATATATATATATATATATATATATATATATATATATATATATATATATATATATATACAGTATATATATGTATATATACATATATATAAAGTATATATGTGTGACTGACCTATGTTTTCCAACTCCCCATCATATTTACTTTGCTTTCCAATGGAAAAAGGTAGAGTATGATTAATCCACTGATGAATAGGCTGGTCGCCCTCCCTCGTCCAGGTCACAGTGGGCTTCGGGTGCCCATCGGCGTAGCAGGTCAGCGTGATGGTTGACCTCTCCCGCACAGTGACGTTGCCCGGGGACACCACTATGTTCGGGGCCTCTGGAACTTCCAGCACTTCCAGGAAGATTCTCTGGGGAATAGGAAGTGAGTCGGGGATGTTACAATCGATTTTGAACAGTTTGTTTACAAATCAAGTTGTTGTTCAACCATCCTTATTGTTATTATTATTATTACTTGCTAAGCTACAACCCTATTTGGAAAAGCAGGATGCTATAAGCCCAAAGGCTCCAATAGGGAAAATAGCCCAGTGAGGAAAGGAAACAAGGGAAAAAAATATTTTAAGAACAGTGACAACATTAAAATAAATATTTCATATATAAACAATAAAACTTTAACAAAGCAAAAGGAAGAGAAATAAGATAGAATAGTGTGCCTAAGTGTACCCTCAAGCAAAAGAACTCTAACTCAAGACAGTGGAAGACCATGGTATAGAGGCTATAGCACTATCCAAGACTAGAGAACAATGATTTGATTTTGCAGTGTCCTCCTCCTAGAAGAGCTACTTACCATAGCTAAAGAGTCTCTTCTACCCTTACCAAGAGGAAAGTAGTTACTGAACAATTACAGGGCAGTAGTTAACCCCTTGGGTGAATAAGAATTGTTTGGTAATCTCAGTGTTGTCAGGTGTATGAGGCAGAGAATATGTAAAGAATAGGCCAGACTATTCAGTGCGTGTATGTGGGCAAAGGGAAAATGAACTGTAACCAGAGAGAAGGATCCATTGTAGTACTGTCTGGCCAGTCAAAAGACCCATAAGACTCTAGCGGTAGTATCTCAACGGGTGGCTGGTGCCCTAGCCAACCTACTACTATATGGAAGTAAAGTGTGAGTTTTTGTGCCGTTCTTGACAGGTTGTATAAATACTCAAGCTTCGTCCAAATAAAATTAGTTCCATTCGACACGTCTCTCAGTCACCTCCTAACGGCTCGCCTGCACATTGATGACCCCGGAGTGACGAGTCGAATGCAACTATCTTTACGTGGACGGAGTTTGAGTATTTATACAACCCGTTCCAGGCAAGAACGGCACAAAAACTCAAATACAATGGTGCAGGAAAATACAGTAATGATCAGGTTATCAGTGATAGGGGAGAACGATAACAACAATATACAAAAATTAAGAAATACAGTTACAGATGGAGAAAGCTGGCCAAAAATATCGACCCCACATAAGAGTGCGAAAAGATGCAGACAAAGAACAAGAAGAAGAAGAAATACAGTTACAGTCTACGAGCTTGTGTGTTACGAGTACGATATAGTTTGTTCAAATCAGTACAAAATGGACATGTTTAAAAGTACTGCTTGCTTATTCTAGGTGGCGTAAGAATAGAATGTTTGAAAAAGGTAGAAATGGTAATGTCAAGAGTGAATATACGATTGAAGGATTCTAAGAGGTAGGGGAGGAAGACCAAGAAAGACTTGAATGGATGCGGTGAAGGACATTTTGGAAGGGAAGACTCATATAGAGGAAATGCGAAAATAAATGACACTGCATAGGGAGTTAGACGCCTTGCTGGTGAGTATTCTTTGTGGGTATAGACAGGCTAAATGCTCTCTCTCTCTCTCTCTCTCTCTCTCTCTCTCTCTCTCTCTCTCTCTCTCTCTCTCTCTCTCTCTCTCTGTGGGTTTTCATGTACATTACATTAACTTTCTCATCATGTGATTTGACTTTGAACCCCCCCTCCTCTCTCTCTCTCTCTCTCTCTCTCTCTCTCTCTCTCTCTCTCCTCTCTCTCTCTCTCTCTCTCTCTCTCTCTCTCTCTCAGCTGGTTTTCATTACATTCACTTTCTCAACACGTGATTTGAATATGAACCTCCTCTCTCTCTCTCTCTCTCTCTCTCTCTCCTCTCTCTCTCTCTCTCTCTCTCTCTCTCTCAGCTGGCTTTCATTACATTCCCTCTCTCAACACGTGATTTGAATATGAACCTTCTCTCTCTCTCTCTCTCTCTCTCTCTCTCTCTCTCTCTCTCTCTCTCTCTCTCACAGCTGGCTTTCATTACATTCACTTTCTCAACATGTGATTAGAATATGAACCTTCTCTCTCTCTCTCTCTCTCTCTCTCTCCTCTCTCTCTCTCTCTCTCTCTCTCTCTCTCTCTCTCAGCTGGTTTTCATTACATTCACTTTCTCAACACGTAATTTAAATATGAACCTTCTCTCTCTCTCTCTCTCTCTCTCTCTCTCTCTCTCTCTCTCTCTCTCTCTCACCTGGGTGGCAATAGGCGTGGTGTTGACCGTACACCTGTAGGGCCCCTGGTCGCCCGCCTGCACGCCTCGAATCCTAAGGACCCAGGTCGTGTTATCCACGAGGTCCACCGAGATCCTAGGATCCTCCACGATGACGTGCGCCTCGATGGCAATTATGTATCCGTTGTCTTCCCGGTCCCATCTCACCTGCGGACGCATGATACGTGAAGTGATGATACATGTGCCACCGAGAGTGAAGATGATTAGATTATTATTGATGAGGTGGGAGAGGTGATACATTCGCTTTGATTCTTTTAATTCGTGGTGTCGTGTAGATGAAGATGGATTGCGTTCTGTTAATTGTGCTTTAAAGTGCTTGAGTGTATGTGCGTGTGTTTGTATTTGTGCGTACACATGCGCAGATTTGCGTAGGTGTGTGGGCAAGGTTGCACTCCCTGCTTACATATGTATGTATGTATGTATGTATGTATGTATGTATATATGTATAATGCATTTATCGGTTAAGGTTAAACTTAATCATGCATTCGTTTTGATGTGCGAGTTTGTTCCAGTTTTCTATATTCAATACGTATGTATTTATATATATATATACATATATGTATATATATGTATAAGTACTGTATATATATATATATATATATATATATATATATATATACAGTATATATATTATATATATATATATACAGTATACTGTATATATAGAATATTTATTTATATGTTTCTATACATGTTTATATATCTACATTCATATACAGTATATACTGTGTATACATATTTATGATTTATGTACTGTGTACATTATGTATGTGTATATATATATATATATATATATATATATATATATATATATATATATACTATATATATATATATATATATATATATATTATATATATATATATATATATATATATATATATATATATATATATACATACACAGTACATCTTACGGAAACGTACACCCAATTAGTAAATAAATTTATATACAAGCTCTACACGAGGACTCTAATTCTCTGATAATCACTTAACAACCCTCTCCCCCTGGTAAAGAGGCCTTGCTGGCATAAGGCCAACTCATCCTAACATATGGTAACTTTTCCATTGAATACAGAGTCATTATAATAGTTTCTTTTATTCCTGACCTCTCTGTTATTATTATTATTATTATTATTATTATTATTATTATTATTATTATTATTATTATTATTATTATTATTTGGAAAAGCAGGATGCTATATGCCCAGGGGCTCCAACAGGGAAAGGTAGCTCAGTGAGTCAAGGAAATAAAGAAATAAAATAAATTTAGTTCAGATTTTCAGGACATAATTCTTCTAGCCTCCTACGTAAGATATCCTTCTTTGATATCCTTATCCGGGTTCCTGTAGGACTCAGCTATATTAAGGACGACTCGGGATAGCGTTGTGTTTATGTGTGTGTTTATATATATATATATATATATATATATATATATATATATATTATATATATATATATATATATATATATCCTGTAGGACTCTGCTATATTAAGGTCGAATCAGGATAGCGTTGTGTTTATATATATATATATATATATATATATATATATATATATATATATATTATATATATATATATATATTATTTTCCTTACCCTGTCTTGTTCATTATTGCTATTTCTTGCTTGAAATTTTTTTAAATCTTATTATCACTTAATCTGTTTTATTTTTATTTTATATCTCAGGCATTCTTAGCTTACCTCCTATCATTATTATTTCTTTTCTTGCCTAAGTCCATCTATTCTTTTCCTATCCAATCCTATGAAATTCCTTTACAATCCCTTTAAATCGTTTCCTATACTATCCTACCAGTGCGTCTCGTATCCTATTTACTATTCAGGACCGCAAATGCTACTCTCTCCTAACATTCTATTCGTATCCTATGACTTATCCTAATCTTGCCCTATCCTATTCTATCCTTCTCAGGGCAAAGCTACATACCCAATGCCCTTCATTCTCCTGGACATTGCAGGTTAGGTTGACGTCGCCTCCGAAGGGCACTGAGAAGGTTGG